>NC_059426.1:15478632-15663632 GCF_021028975.2 Sphaerodactylus townsendi | reverse complement strand
CGCCAGCTGGGTGACCTTGGGCTAGTCACAGCTTCTCGGAGCTCTCTCAGCCCCACCTACCTCACAGGGTGTTTGTTGTGAGGGGGGAAGGGCAAGGAGATTGTCAGCCCCTTTGAGTCTCCTGCAGGAGAGAAAGGAGGGGTATAAATCCAAACTCTTCTTCTTTTTCAAGAGGGAGAAGAGTCAAGTTAGGCATTTTCTGAATTTTTGACACGCAGACCCCAGAAGGTTTGGCTGCACTGACCTAGAGGTTGGCCACTCTACCAGAAACACTCCTCAGAATTCAATCCTGTGTCCCTGAAAATGGTCTTTTGTTGTTCGTCTTCACTGGTTCTCACCGGACACACCCTTAAAACTTGTACTGACCTTCTCTCCGCAACCACACTGAAGTTGTTTGGTGTCTGCCTGTCCAATCCTTTGTTCCTTTGTTCACAGAAACCTGTTGGGCGGGTCATCCTTGTGCAGCCAAGCAGACTCTCTTTGAAGCTAATGAACACCGTGACTTTAAGGCTACAATAAGGTAGGTTTTACTGTGGCACACCGTTGGCATACTACAGTGATGGCGAACCTTTTCAAGACCAAGTGCCCAAATTGCAACCCCAAACCCACTTATTTATCGCGAAGTGCCAACATAGCAATTTAACCTGAACAGAAAAAACAGTTGGCTCCGAGGTGTGTGTTACTCAGGAGTAAGTTTGGTGGTAGTCGGTGGCTTTGCTTTGAAGCAAACGTGTAGCTCTTCCAACGGGTGAATCACGACCCTAGGAGGGTTTACTCAGAAGCAAGCCCCATTGCCAGCAACCGAGCTTACTCCCAGGTAAAGGATCGCGCTCTAGTTCTTCCCATGAAAATTAGTGGGGTTTAACAGCACTTAACAGGGTTACCTACACTGCTTCCCCAAAACTAGGTCTTAGGTTTAATGCTAATAATCGAGCCCAGCAGCCCAGGTCAGCCTAGATGGGGGGGGGGACTCTGTTTGCACATGCCCACAGAGAGGGCTCCGAGTGCCACCTCTGGCACCCGTGCCATAGGTTTGCCATCACTGGCATACTACCACCAACTGAATGGGGCACATGGGTTCTATTTTACAGATTCAGTGATCATTTTATGGGGGGAATTAAGACAGGCGGACACAAAATCAAGCCTGTGACCTGGGAAGGAGAAAGAGTTGATCAGCAGGTTTACAAAAATCATGCTAAGACATTGCCCCTCTCCCTTCAAAGAATTAAAAGGAAGTGGATAGAGAATGGGGCTAGAACGACTGGTTGTGGATGCAGCATCAGTGGGCTACATCATCTGTGTCATAATAGTCCAAAGGTCTAAAAGCAGAGATGCTTGAACTTTGACCCAGGCAGCCTTTGTAAGGGAAAACAAGTCAAGATCCCCAGCCAAGTGAAGAAATTGAGGCCACTTCCTCTCACCCTCAGTGGAAGCGGGAAGTCCCACTATGAACAACCCCCACTGGGTCAGAATGGCTGGCTTTTGGCAGCAAGAATTGTCTTTGTGATGGGGTGGAAGTTGAACATCAACCAGGGCTGTTGAAATGGAGCTTACAGAATATTCATCAATGGCACAACTGACATATTTGGAGGACAGCGGACCTTCTACAGCACAGGTGTCAAACTCGCGGCCCTCCAGATGTTATGGACTACAGTTCCCATCATCCCCTGCCAGCATGCTGGCAGGGGGATGGGAACTGTAGTCCATAACATCTGGAGGGCCGCGAGTTTGATACCTATGTTCTACAGGGTATGAGAGAAGATGTAAAGTTTGTTTGGATTATATAAATCAATGAACTATAAATTGACTAAGTTTAGAAACTATGATCTGGGCAACTAAAGACATTAAGAGCAATTTGGATAAGAAACTGAGTTTTATATTAATTGTTAGAGGTTTAAAAATTTGAACTAGAATGTGATGATGTTGGGAAATTGGATGAACGGAAGCTTCACAGTGATTGTTATGTTTGATTTTATTATAATGCAATAAAAATTGTTATTTAAGAAAATAATGACTGACTTTTCTTTTAGAGGTTTCATTCATTTTGTATCCTGGCCTCCTTCCAAAGAATTCAGGCTGGTCTACTGCATTTCTCCCCTTCTCTGTTTTATTCTCACAGTAACGCCGTGAGTTATGATAATGTCAAGAACGTGTGACCGGCCCGCAATCATCCCGCAAGCTTTAGGGCAGAAAGAGACTTTGTAACTGGGTCCCCTGGATCCTAGCCCAACTGCTACACCAATCTAGAGGGTTTCTGTCGCAAGAATAACTAATGAATGCCATAGCTCAGTGATGGCGAACCTTTTCGAGACCGGGTGCCCAAATGGCAACCCAAAACCCACTTAATTTATCGCAAAGTGCCAACACGGCAATTTAACCTGAATACTGAGGTTTTAGTTTAGAAAAAACAATTGGCTCCGAGGCGCGCGTTACTTGGGAGTAAACTTAGTGAAGCAACCATGCAGTGCTTCGAATGGTTGAATCACGACCCTAGGAGGGTTTACTCAGAAGCAAGCCCCATTGCCAGCAACTGAGCTTACTCCCAGGTAAAGGATCATGCTTTAGTTCTTCCCATGAAAATCAGTGGGGTTTTCCGCCCCCCCCCCACATGACAAACTCTGTGCGCGTGTGCCCACAGAGAGGGCTCTGAGTGCCACCTCTGGCACCCGTGCCATAGGTTCGCCACCACTGCCATAGCTGGAAGGTCCCACATTTACAGCAGAACAAAGGGCAGAGAAACCAGAGAATGGGGGAAGGACACAGTGGGAGCCACAGTTGAGGGGTAGGTACCCTTGGAGGGGAAAAATAAAAGAAGGTCGACGGCAGGGAGAATATTATACAGTCATCCCTTTCACATTGCGACTTTCCCCATAGAGGTTTCGGTGTATCGCGGGTTGGCATAAGAAATTACTGTAAATGGGAATCAACCCTGGATAGCCCCAACCAGGTCAGAATGGCAGCTGACCCTGGCTCGGAAGTGAGTGCTGCCACCCCGCACTCGGGTGCACTGACTCCTGTTACACCGCGCCACCAGCAACCACATAATTGGGCCGGGCACCCCTCACACCCTCCTGTGACCAATGGGCAAGCCAGGGAGCAGATTTATGTGGATTTTCTGGATCGCAGGGGGCACCACGCCCCCAATCCCCGCAACGTGGAAGGAACAACTGTATCGCCAGTTCTACTGTATCATTGCTATGCAGCGCATTGGCAGGGACGGGGAGTTGCAAGAGAGGAAGTAGAAGAAGAGTTTGGATTTATGCCCCACCTTTCTCTCCTGTAAGGAGACTCAAGGTGGCTTACAAACTCCTTTCCCTTCCTCTCCCCACAACAGGGGGCATTCATTGAAAATGCTGGGGGGAAGAATTAGGACTAATAAAAGGAAACACTTCTTCACACAACGTGTGATTGGTGTTTGGAATATGCTGCCACAGGAGGTGGTGATGGCCACTAACCCGTGTGATTGGTGTTTGGAATATGCTGTTACAGGAGGTGGCGGTGGCCACTATCCTGGATAGCTTTAAAAAGGGCTTGGACAGATTTATGGAGGAGAAGTCGATCTATGGCTACCAATCTTGATCCTCCTTGATCTCAGATTGCAAATGCCTTAGCAGACCAGGTGCTCAGGAGCAGCAGTAGCAGAAGGCCATTGCTTTCACCTCCTGCATGTGAGCTCCCAAAGGCACCTGGTGGGCCACTGCGAGTAGCAGAGTGCTGGACTAGATGGACTCTGGTCTGATCCAGCAGGCTGGTTCTTATGTTCTTGTGAGGTAAGTGGGGCTGAGAGAGTTCCAAAGAACTGTGATTAGCCCAAGGTGACCCAGCAGGAATGCAGAAACACATCCGGTTCACCAGATAATTCTCTGCCACTCAGGGGGAGGAGTGGGGGAATCAAACCCCACTCTCCAGATTAGAATCCACCTGCTCTTAACCATGACACCACGAAGACACATCTTAACCATGACACTCTCGAAGACACATCTCATGGCGATACTGGATTGCACTTGGTTAGTACGGGCTTGTACAAGTAGTGAGCTGTGGCGTACCAGGGTAGCGCAGCCGACCAGGGGCCTGTTTGTGTTGCCTGCTTGGAACTGTCAAAATACAGGGGTATCAAGCACATACACAGGCTGGAGGGTCGCACTGAGCCTGATGAGGCACAAATCGGGAAGGCCAAGGTTAGAAGAAGATCGGCAGCTCCCTCCAGAGTTTGTTTCCTGCCCATCTCCCCAAAAGAGGCAAGCAAAATCAGAGTTGGGGGGGGATGCAAGCAGGAAGCAGCCCTCTATTCCTACCGAGGCACGGCCTCGCTGCCTCAAATACAAAGAGCTTATATCTGTTCTGAAAGGAGAAAAATAATGGCTTTGTTTTCTCCATCCTTTCACTTCCCAGCGATTTCTTCCTGTTTCAGAGGGTGCACTTGAGCAGTGCAGAAACACGCCGACCTTGCAGTTAAACACAAACAAACCCTTACGTAGGTAGTTTTGCTTCCTGCTCCAGAGGCAAACCTGAAGCATCATCAAAGCTCAGCGCAAATTGTACCATCAGGGGACAGATGCTACTGGAGATGAGATCATCCGGCCCCAGGGAGAGACCTGCCAGCAACCCAAGCAGGATTTTTTTTTAACCGTTTCAGCTGGACAGCTTCTGCAATGGAAGCAGAAAAGATGGCAAAGGGGTGAAAGATGCAGGCTGTGTTTTTACGTTTTGTTGGTTTCTGTGAGAGAAGCTGCAGCTGCGAAAACTACTTAATGTGGTAACTTCAAGAGATGCTGTGATCTCCCATGCCTTTTGCTACTAGGGACATGCCTATGAGTGCTTGTCCATAAGTTAAGCCCCTCTGTATTCAAGGGGACAGTCCAATATTACACAAGAACATAAGATCAGACCAGAGTCCATCTGGTCCAGCACTCTGCTACTTGTAGTGGCCCATGAGATGCCATTGGGAGCTCACATGCAGGATGTGAAAGCAATGGCCTTCTGCTGCTGCTGCTGCTACTGAGCAGCTGGTCTGCTAAGGCATTTGCAATCTCAGATCAAGGAGGATCAAGATTGGTAGCCATAGATCGACTTCTCCTCAATCTGTGTAATGCTACCATTACACTTTCATTGACGATAAACTCAGGATTTTTCCATTTCGGATTTCAAGTCAAGTGTGGGGTTTTTTAAAAAAAGAAAATCCAAATAAGTATCAGTTTCAGCGTTAGACTTTTGGTAGTGATAACATGCAGCTCAGGAAAGAGGTAGGCCAAAGAAATTCTCCCTTCATTTCTGAAAAAAATCGATACAGAAAACTTGTATCCTTTATTACGGTAGAAGGGAAGGGGGAAACATCCAAATTCTCTGTGTTATAGTGTGGAATAGACTCAGTGGAGCTGTCCAAATGAATTGGCAAAATGTATTGACGAAGACTTTCATGATAGGAATCCACTGGGCAGTTTCTGAGCTTCGTGATGTGACCTAAGAGATTCTGCTCCTAATATTTTTGCCCACATCTATGGCTGGCATCTTCAGAGGTACACACGTTGCACTCTGGCTGTGTCTAATCTTATATATTAATCTTATATATAACTGAACAACTCAACAACTCAACACTTCTATTTGTATTTACATTTCCTTATTTCTCTGACAAGGTTCTTAAAAATACAGCATAAGTCTTCCAACTCTTATAACTAAACATAAATAATCACTTAGTCCATTCAATTCTCTATTCAGAAACAAAACTTCAGTTCCATATAGTCCATGTATCAATTCTGTAGGTTCTATGTTGAGTTGTTCAATTATATATAAGATTAATATATAAGATTAGACACAGCCAGTGTGCAACGTGTGTATTTTTGAGTTTATTTGGGCTAATGTTGACATTGCACTCTTAAAGATAGTTGGTGATTGGCATCTTCAGAGGAGCATCACAGTAAAGTGCATTTCTCCCCATGGAACACTACTGGCAAAAGGTACTAGTTCATAATGTGTGCATTTATTTTTACAAGCCTGCTACTGGCCAATGTTGAGGGAGCTCTGTCCCAGACTGCAAGGGAGTAATATAGTAGCTCTTATAAAACAGCTTTTTAAAAAAATCATGTCTCCATTGCAGAAAATAAATCAAGATAATTCAGGGGTAATGTAAGCAAGAGCTGTCCAGAACTAAAGGATGACACTGAAACAGCTTCCAGTTTCTTGTTTGCAGTTCCCGGTTCTTTATTCATCAACTCAGTCACAAATATTAATGACACTTAAATAGCTTCATTTTGAACCACTTCAGCACATATGTTCCTGAAGCTGCTAACCGGCAAGGTCTTAGTAAGCCAGGCCTGGTCCAAAGTTTAGTTCCTGATCTTAGCATTCCAAAAACATCATCCTGCAAAGTTCTCTGTCTGAAGTTCCCTGTTGTCCAATCTAACCACAAAGCCTGGATTTTGTACTAAAGTCTCTGAAGGGGAGTGTCCTTAGGAATCCCACTAGATCACACTGCCAGATAACTGAACAATAAGATCTGAGGATGTTGTACTCCAAATGTGTTTTGGTCTACCACAGATCATACATCTCTGATTGCAGAGATGCATTCTGGTGGTCCAAAACCTATTTGAGGGTTCAGCATCCTCAAGATACTTATTCTTCAGCGGAGAGCTGTTTGTTTATCTAGAACATTTCTGGGTAGCCTTTTCAGAATCCTGCTCGAGATGATTCCGATTAAAAACACAAGCGGTATAAAAACTATCCACAAAACAGAAGTAGACCATTCAAATAGATGAGATGACACCCTAAACAAAAGCCTGGTGGATAGATGTGTTTTAGGTTGGCACCCAAGAACAAAGTAGGCACCAGGTCAACCTTACAGGGTAAGAGAATTCCAAACGCATGGTGCCACCTGAGAAAATGCTCTGACTCTAGTTACCACCTGTCTTACTTCTGATGGTGGGGTGCAGATCTTGAAAGGGACATCTTAATTAGCAGCTGAATGATATGGGATGCCCTCATGCTATTTGATTATATATTGTATTCCACTTGGAGTTTAGGAGGAGGAGGAGTTTGGATTTATACCCCACCTTTCTCTTCTGTAAGGAGACTGAAGGTAGCTTACAAACTCCTTTCCCTTCCTCTCCCTACAACAGACACCTTGTGAGGTAGGTAGGCTGAGAGAGTTCCAAAGAACTGTGACTAGCCCAAGGTCACCCAGCAGGAATGTAGGAGTGTGGAAATGCATCTAGTTCACCAGATAAGCCTTTGCCACTCATGAAATTATATTGTGCCATTCTTGCAATGTTATGGTTTATATTTCATTAGCTATTACAAAAGAATTTGCAACAGAGAAAAATACTAGAAATCAAGTCACAAAATCTGCTAAAAATAAACTGCATGCCAATCCTGAGTAAGGCATGGCTCCTGAGTAAGGCATGCTCAAGTCAATCAGATGGACTTAAAAGCACATTACCTAGAAAAGTAGATCCAAACATCTATTTTCCCAAAGTCACACATGATTTTTGAACTCTTAATAGCTATAGATGAAAAATATGTGCATATTGGATAGGTTACAAAAACTGGACTTTTCTTAACACTTTATACTGGAGTTGTAATACATGTCATCGAAGAGGACAGAATTTCATGCTAAGCTCAGGAGTATATCAGGAAAGTGTATTTTTAAAATACTGTTAAAGGAGAAAAAAAAATCTTGTCCACTTTGGAGTGATCCTGGCTCAAAAATGTGAACGATTTTTAGAAATAATGCACATATATCAATCCCAAAGTCAGCTACTATGGAATATAAAGAATTATAATCTAAGCAATTATAATATACAGCTTGGAAACCCCACAACACCTAAGCAATTATAATGTTTTATTCAAATCTAAGATATCTTCCATAGTAGCAAACTTTGAGATTGTTATCTGTTCATCTAAAAAGCATACATAGAGACAGATATAGATAGATACAGCATTCACACATGTATGTATGTATGTATGTATGTATGTATGTATGTATGTATGTATGTATGTATGTATGTATGTATGTATGTATGTATGTAGATGTAACCCATGCCATTTCACTGTTTGTGTTTTGGCTGGATCTTAGGGCCCAGGGGAGAAGAGCTCAGTGAGCACCCGCAGTTGCTAAACTTGCTTACATAGTGCCAACTGCAAGGGCCCCACCCTCCTCAGTTGATCCCGCCTGAAGTAGGAGAAGAAAGGCCCACAGCTCAATTGAGGGAACTGCTTATTTTTTACAGACCCAAGTCGAAGAAAGACCTGCAGCAGCTACACCCTATGCAGAAGAACAGATGGGATAAAGAAGCCCTGTATTATTGTTTGGACTTTCTCACTTTTTTTATTTACTGGGCTCTGTTAGTAATTGTAACTGTTTTGAGTACTTTCCTTAAAAGGCACTGAAGATGTTATATAACTGAGTTTTGCTATACACACGCGCGCACGCGCGCACACACACACACACACTTCACTATTATTTATCCCTAAATGATAGAAAGTTGTTGTATTTAAACCAAAGGTTTGTTAATTTGTTGAAGCAATTTCATATTTGTTTGACAAGCCACAGGGTGCTGTCATAATATTAACTTTTAAATTTTCCTAGGTCTCCAATGGAGATTGATGTGGCCAAGGATAAGTAGGTTACACAGACACCCACGTACACCTTTCACATACAAATTGACTGCCCAGTTGTTTTATCCTTTTCCCCTTACTGCGACGGCCCTTTGCTAAGCAAGGACAGCTAGAACTACACCCATAAAATGACTTAATCTTGAGTTTAATGTATTGTCGAGGGCTTTCACGGCCGGAATCACTGGGGTGCTGTGTGGTTTCCGGGGCAGTATGGCCGTGTTCTAGCAGCATTCTCTCCTGACGTTTTGCCTGCATCTGTGGCTGGCATTCAGATCCTCTGAAGATGCCAGCCACAGATGCAGGCGAAACATCAGGAGAGAATGCTGCTAGAACATGGCCACACAGCCCGGAAACCACACAGCACCCCACTAATCTTGAGCTACTTGAGAAGACCAAAACCCACGCCCCAAACCAACATTTCAAAGAGAAGAGTGCAAAGAAGGTCTTGCTTTTGTAACAACAACGTGCACCCCAGAGACATGAGAGGGGAAGGGGAGGGCGGATCCCTGCAACAGAACCATAACAAAAGAGGGTTACCTGATACAGGTACATGCAGAATAAATGACAGATCCTTGGGATGCCACAAGGGCCGGCGACTCAGGACACAGGTGTCAAACTCGCGGCCCTCCAGATGTTATGGACTACAGTTCCCATCATCCCCTGCCAGCATGATGCTGGCAGGGGATGATGGGAACTGTAGTCCATAACATCTGGAGGGCCGCGAGTTTGACACCTATGATTCAGGAGCATCCCAGGGTGATTTACATGCACACCGAGATACCATTGCAGGCACACTTGTCTATTGAGCACACACAACAAGATGGGAAGAAATTGCAAGCCCAGAGGACAACTACCTGGCTCCCGGGACCACAACATCCAAAGCCACGCTTCGTGTTTACTCCCAGCGGATGATCTCCCCTTGATCTGCAGCCTTCCTCTTTCTCCTCCGATGACCCGTCATCAATACCAGCAGCCTCATTCGGCCGCTTCTGGCTTCTCTGTTTACAATCTGCCTGGGACGGTGCTCACGTCAAAACTCTCCGGGCCGCAGTTGGGGAAACGGAAGCCGGCGAGGAGATGGTTCCGGTGTGCAATTGGTCCCCTCCGCCACTTCCCTGGTCCCAGTGAGGGTGGGGAGAAGATCACCAGCCGCAGATCTCCCTGTGATTTGCAAAAACTGAAAGGATTGTAAAAACAACAACAACAACAAGGAAATAAAGAAGAAGAAGAAGAAGAAGAAGAAGAAGAAGAAGAAGAAGAAGAAGAAGAAGAAGAAGAAGAAGAAGAGGAGGAGGAGGAGGAGGAGGAGGAGGAGGAGTTTGGATTTATATCCCCCCTTTCTCTCCTGCAGGAGACTGACAATCTCCTTGCCCTTCCCCCCTCACAACAAACACCCTGTGAGGTGGGTGGGGCTGAGAGAGCTCCGAGAAGCTGTGATTAGCCCAAGGTCACCCAGCTGGCGTGTGTGGGAGTGCCCAGGCTAATCTGAATTTCCCCCGATAAGCCTCCACAGCTCAGGCGGCAGAGCGGGGAATCAAACCCGGCTCCTCCAGATTAGAGACACGAGCCCTTAACCTCCTACGCTCTTAACCTCTGAACGAGCAGATTCCTCCCTTTTAAAATAGTGATGTCTTTTTTTCCCCCTCAAACCCTCCCTGTTCCCAGTTATGATGGGAGAAGATCGTCAGCTGCAGATTTCGTATGATTACAAGAACTGGAGGGCATGTAAAAAAAAAATGAAATGGCAAGCAGATTTCCCCCTTTTAAAATGGTGACGTCTTCCCCTCCATCCCACATCTTCCCTCCCTGCTCCCCGTTATGATGAGTTGCAGATCTCCTTGATCACAAAAACGGGAGGGTGTTTAGAAATGAAAATAACAGGTTCCACCCTTAAAAAAAAAGTAATGTCTTTCCCCCACTACCTCTCTCTCCCCCCCCCCACCCCACGGCAATGAAAATTATTGAAAATCTACCCGAAAATGAAAATGAGACCCTCTCACAACACTAGTTAAGAGAGCTGCTCTCTTGAAATCTACTAATATTGTTGGACAAGTAAGTCCGTTTAGACAAACAGTTGGTCTTGTGGAGTAGCTTTTATTGCAATAAAGCGGAGACGCATACACAAACATGTCTGTCTCAGAGAAAAAAAACACAAAGACCTATGACTTAATACATTCTTTCTACCATCTAGAAATCTGAGGCTAATACTAATTGGTTGCTCCATATAAGGCAAAATAGTTTCTAACTAGACAGATGATTGGTTGAAATAGACAAAGAACACAGACCCTATTCAAAGACAGAACTTATCGATTCCGGCTTGATAAACACCAGACGTCTGTTGTGTATACTCTGCAACAGCAGCATTTTTCAACTGCCAACCTTGGCCTCTGACCCCCGGCTTTTCTGCCTTACAATCCAAAACAGACATTGTTATTTCTTTTATCCAAAACAGGCGGTACAATTTGTCCCACAATATGAGGTACTTTTTTCTGGGGCATACCAGCATGATATGATCAGCTTGGTTTTACACAAGAAAGGTATAGCAAACCGGATGCCCTGGAATCTGGCAAAAATCCAGAAGAAGTGGAATTCCTGAAGTCACGCCCCTTCCAAACAATACGTTGAGATCATTTGACTCTTTCGCTTTTGCTCCAAACTCTCCCTTTCCCCACTCTATTACTGTGAGGTCAGTTAGATTGAAAAAAGGATAACTGAGCCAAGGCAACTCAACTAACTTCATGGCAACTGAACTGGGGATCTGAACCCAGATCTTACTCCCACACGCTAACCACTATAGCACCTCGGCAATCAAAGAACTACAGTTCCCAAGATTTTTGCAGCAGTAGAACTAAGCTTTCGTTTTATCTTTCTTAGAGGCTTTAGCCGTAGTGTAAATTTCCACGCCTTCCCCTTGTCTTCCCTCTCTGCCCTGTGCAATTTCTGTCTCTTTGTTCAGAACTTCAACATCTAAAAAGCTGCCTGCAACAGAAGGGCCTTTCCCCAAAATTTCATCAGTTGCTTTTGCTCTTGTCATAGAGGTGTGAAAAACTGGGAGGGGAGGTAGCAGCCATTTTATTAGCACAGATAGATACAGAGGCGTACCGCTTTAGGGACATGGGGACCCATGTCCCCAAGCGCACGCCTTTCGGTCACGTGGGGTGCACTCGACGCCTCCCATGTGGCGAAACGGTGTGCACCCGAGCCACCAGCCACGGTGCTCTGCCCCCCTCCCGGCCTCCCTGCAGGCCCTGGGGAGAGCAGGAGCCAGCCTCCAGGGACGCAGGGGGAGGAGGGAGGGGCTCTGTGGCAGGTGGCCGGAAGGAGTTCCCTCTTGCCATTTTGTTTTTGTCGTACAGGGACTGATGTGAAAGTCCGAGGAAATTGTTCAGCACAAGCATCCCCTCCCCCCGGCACCATGGAGGAGCATTTCCAGTTTGGGTAGAGAGTGGTAGAGAGACAGGGGAGGGGAAGAAGAAGGGCTGGAGGGAGAAGAAGGGTACTGCCCACCTTCCTCCAGTCTATTTTAGAAAGTCCATGGAATTGCAAAAATCTTGTTCAGTTTCTACCCTCCCATAATTCCATCTCCCAAACCAGGACTTAGAAAAACCACCTGCTGTCAGGACCAGGCCTGTCAGTGCCCAGATGTCTTGCTGTGTAAGAATTGCAAATGTTTTCCTGCAACTGCTTTTCTGTTTCCCTCTTCCCTTCCTGGCAACTCCCTGGCGCTAGCTCTCCTGCAAGAAGGTGCGAACGGTTCCCAGGTTCTTTGAAGCTCTGTAGTGCAAATGTTGTAGAATTTGTAAGGCACATTTGGTGTGGGACAAGGGGGGGGTTGAAGGATATAATCTCTGGATCTAAGCTGGAGAGCTTAGATTCAGCTTTCTATTGTTACTCTACGCGTTGTTAGAAATAAACTGCTTTAGGACTTTCCTATGGTCTCTGTTATTTCCACGTTCAAGAGCCTGACACCTGCACCCTTCTCTTCCCCCACCCCAACAAAGTTCCCAGTAATTTAAAAAAGGGGGAAGCGATCGCTGAAGCAGCTCCCCATCGAAAGGAGAAAGATGCGATGATATCCTGCCAGTGTGCAAAGCAGCAGCCTGTCCATCCTGCTCCTTGAACACTGCAATAGTCCCCCTTCTCGAGCTCAGTGTACCCCCCCCGCAAAGCAATGCAATGCAAGTGCCTGTCTGTCCCCCTCCCTATGACCCAGTGGCGTAGCGCCCATGGGGCAAGGGGGCACGACACCCCTGGCACGTTCCGGTGTGGGGGCGTGGCCGGGGCATTCTGGGGTGTTCTGGGGCAGGGGCAGGTGGTGCTGCAGCAGGGGCGCAGGGCTCGTGCGGGCCCCAGGCCCAGTTCCCCCTTGCTCCGACCTTGGATAGATATCTTATCATGTCTCTTTGACCGAATATTAGCAGAGCAGGGGTTGATCTAGCATCCCTACAGAACGACATATATAGGACACTATATATATGATTGCAGAACGTCATATATAGGACACCGGATTCAGAGGTGTGAGAGATACTGATCTGGATGTAATTGTCTCCAGGTAGAGTCCCTTCTCCTGATGAATGGAGGCCCACAAGCAGAGATGGGATCCAGCAGGTTCTCAGTCTCAGTCAGTCAAGTATTTACTGTGTGAGCCATTGGCTATAACAATACAAAAATACATGCAGTTAAAACAGTAACTTAGTTAAAACAATAATTTAAATTAAAACAATAATTTAGTTTTACATTAAAATATAAATTATTAGTGTTCACAATCTCTAAATTAAAATGCCCCATCAAATACGTCAGATGTTTTTGCAGTTTCTTCAGCTAGTCTAAGTTAATCTCCAGTACTTTACAACATTAGTTCAAACAGCGCTTTAAATACTTTGCTCGTAGTTTCCTAGCCGCCAGGGCAAAGAGAGCCATCTTATAAGAAACATAGGAATCAATATCCGATAATAAAAATCAGTTTCTCATCATCGGACAAAAAAGCTGTCCTAGGTAGTATTGGCTCCAAAAACCTTTTCCTTATTTCAGAATATAAAGGCAAGGACAGTATGTAGTAGAAGAGATCCTCACGCCCCTGCTTTCCACAGATACAAAAGTGCTGAGAAAATGGTACTCGTGTGTATCTGCCACTAAGCACTGCTGAAGGCATTGATTGAAATCTAATAGAAGTATAAGCTATTCTTAGATTTCTTGTTAGTGTAGTGGTCAGATATGTAGCTCTAGTATGATCTCTTTTAAATAGTTTATACCATGGAGCAGTTTTTTTGTCCTGAACTATTAATTGTCTGTTTATTCTGCGTCTTCTCTGTACATTTTTTAGTCGGAGTTCAACTTAATGGATGTTGAAACTCTTAATAGATCATCTGGGATAGTGTACGAGATCGAATTTTTTGAGAAAAAGGTAGAAGGTTTTATTTTTTTTGTCATCAGGAGTAAAAGACTGATGACCAAAAAAAAGATCCTTATTATCTGAGCTGGTTTTTTTTCCAGGCCTTCAAGATTGCAAGATGGTAGCGTGATTCAATTGATGGTAAACCTAACTCTGCCCTCATTAGTGCAGCGGTGTTCCCTTTGGCAGCATCAAAATCCGTCTTAAAAAAAGGTTCACAGATGGATTCCAGTGTCTTGAGTGTAAGGTCATTTCCAAACTTCTATTCCATATAACATATGTGAGATGACTTTACTTCGAACAGTTTTATAACTGGATCTACAAGACAACGACGTTTTGAGTAATAGAATCTCATAATTGCCCTATTATTTTTATAGCTGAGATTCTTAAAGTTCCTAAGTGTACTTTCCAATTTAAGGTCTCACTAAAGTTAATTCCTAGATATTTAAATGAGCTGCATTGCTCTATAGGAATTCCTTGTATAGATCCAGGAGTGTTTTTAGGTTTTTTTTTCCTAAATACCATTGCCTTTGTTTTGATATAATTGATGGAGAGTGCTTCCTCCTTGCAATATTCACTAGCAGGTTCTCACAGGTTCCCGAGAGTAGGTTACTAATTATTTGTGTGTGCCAAGAGGGGGTTACTAATTGGTGATTTTGCCACGTGATTTTTTGCCTTAGTTACGCCCCTCCTCTCAGCAGTAGCACGCAGAACTTGAAGCAGTCTAGCAGGAGGTGCACCAGCGTGCGTGGCAGCCTGCACCTGCGTGCATTCGTTTCCCACCCAAGGACCAGCGCAGTGGCTGCGTCCTTGCCACAGCCCAGCCCAGGAATGCCGCCCGGAATGCCCGGCCACGACCCCGTCATGCCCCGCCCAGCCCCATTGGCGCTACGCCACAGTTTGAATCCCACCACCATGGGAATCTGTTACTAAAATTTTTGGATCCCACCACTGCCCACAAGTATTTGTTTCTGATTTTTAATCCTTTCATAGGTCTCCTGAGTGTGAGGAGAACCACATGAAGAATAATAAAGAACCTTGGTTGATAGCTGTCTTTGTGGATAGCTGCTGATAGCTTGCTAGGGGCTGGTGCCTTTGTGAAAATGGAACCTTTCAGGTGCGACAGACACAAAAGGGAAATGATTCCAACATATGAGCATGGGTGTGGTGACCGGCATTTTTTGCTCCTGCATCAAGGCACGACGCGCACTGCCACACAGCATATTTATTAACATTTCTGAGCCAGAATCAAGGGCATGCTTGTAATGACTTCCTTCCAAAATTCAAGCCAGTCTTGAACCAATAACATATTAATCCACTCCAGATTATACAATCGACTAGAAAGTTAAAAAGGGAATTTTAGAAGCAAATCAATTGGTTACACATAGTTACGCATGGTTATTTGTCCTCACTTGCCTGGAAGTTGGCCAGTGGTGTGATCCAAAAATTTTAGTAACAGGTTCCCATGGTGGTGGGATTCAAACTGTGGCGTAGCGCCAATGGGGCTGGGCGGGGCATGATGGGGAGTGACCGGGCATTCGGGGGGCAGGGCATTCCTAGGCAGGGGTTGTGGCAGGCGCGGCAGCTCACGCTGGTCGCTTAGTGGGAAGCGAATGCAGGAGCAGGCTGCCATGCAGCGCCCGGTGCACCTCCTGCTAGACTGCTTCAAGTTCTCGCAGCCACTGCTGGGGACGAGGGGCAAAACTGGGGCCAAAAATCGCGTGGCAAAATCACCAGTGGTAACCCCCTCTCGGCACACACAAATAATTAGTAACCTACTCTCGGGAACCTGTGAGAACCTGCTGGATCCCACCTCTGAAGTTGGCCCCCTCTCCCCAAATCCCTAAAGCATCACGGTGTTCCCATGCACCTCTTGGATTCTCTCCCTCATTCATGCGATCTTTCCCAAAACAACTTTGTTGTAAGGTTTTGGGAATGATTATAGCAAAGCCAGGGTAGTACCCATTTGGATGGGAAAGTCGGGATCTCCCTGGTCCCAGCCATATTGGTGCCATATTACCTGTCCTTGTCCCTGCAGCAACCACCCCCTTACCCACCTAGGGTTACCAAATCATCTGTCAGCAATCCCCAGGAGCTTTTGGGGGCAGGGCATGGTGACATCATGATGCCGGTGTTGCAGCATAACTCCCAGTTATCCACACAGAAGTTCTGTAACAAGAAGATTCCAGCAATGTTCCCTTTATGGTAAAAACCATAGTGATTTGATAAATTCCTAGAGAGTCCCTGCAATGTGGCAACATTATTTCCATGAGCATACTTGGAAGTGGTGTCATGGCGATCCTCTAGTTCAGGGGTAGGGAACCTTTAACACTCAAAGAGCCATTTGGATCCATTTACCACGGGAAAAGAAAACACTTGGAGCCGCAAATAATTTTTGACATTTAAAATAAAGATAACACTGTATATATTGGGGTTTTACCTTTTACTCCGGCATTCTGAGAAGCGCATGGATCGTCGCCCTGCTACCTGCAGGGCGAGGCAGGAAAATGGGGCCGAACAAATACCGCTGGCCTCGGAAGCGCCCGCCCATTGAATGGGGGGCGGTGAGAATGCCAGCGGTAGCAGGCGACGTGGGCGAGGGTGAACACCAGCCCTGCTGCCTGCAGGACGGGCAAGGATGAGGCCGGCAGCTCGGCTCATGGAGCCGCAGTGCAAGGGCAGAAGAGCGCATGCGGCTCTCGAGCCGCAGGTTCCCTACCCCTGCTCGAGTTGCTGCTGTCGTGTATCAGCAGTAGAATGGGGAAAACACCTTTGTTTTTACTGTAACTATGTTCAAAAAAGAACCCCTTATGTTAAAACATGGCTGTGCTGCCTCCTGATTTTCATGCAATGTCCTCTGGGTAGAACAAGCCAGACATGCAGAAAGGGTATTACTAAAGATGACGACAGTGTGAATGAATGACAGTCTCATCATACAAATGCCCATTGCATCTAAGATGTGATATATATCAAGGGTTGCCAATTCTGGGTGGGGAAATTCCTGGAAATCTGGGGCTGGAGAGGGACCGGACCAGACGTGTATCTAGGAAAAATGGAGCCTGGAGACAAAATCTGAATTTTCCACCCCCCACCCCACCCCACAGGTGCCCAGGTCTACCGCCCAGGGCCCATGTCTACTGCCTGGAGCCCACGCGGGCATCCAGGTCTACTGCTTGGAGCTCACACCAGTGTCCAGGTCTACCACTTGGAGCTGGTGCTAGCGCCCAGGTCTATGTGCACCCGGGGACATGAGTTACCCTATGTCCCCATAGGCAGTACGCCCCTGACCAGACCTCAGTGAGGTATAACGACACAGGCTGATTACGCACAAGGAGTTTGCCACATGGTGGAGGCAAATGTCTACTGCAGCAAGATTTCTTGTATGAATGTATTTCCTCTCGCCCCACTTTCATTTTCCACTCTCTCCGCAGCAAGCAAAACCACTTGTAGCACAAACTTAACTTGCCTCAGATTTTCCAAGCGCACAGCTTTGCCCTGGACCTCCTCCTTCCTTCTGCCCACAGCCAGCCCACCTAGTCTCACCTCCCCGCTCCCTCATGCCGTTTTGCATGCTGCCATTGGTCCCCCCTCACTCCCCGTCATAAAATACATTCAGTGTTTGGGCAAAGTGGACAGATGCCATATTCAAGACTTGTCTTTAATAGTTTGCCTTTTAATATCAATATACTGATAAGAGAATTTTAAAATTTTAAAAATTGTATTAAAAATTAAAGCATGCATGCACAAAAGAGAACCTGTGAAACATTGCTCCCCCGGACACAAGCAAAAATCCATCTGATGGGTAATGCCTGCCCTGCTGCAAACAGGGCAGTGGGTAATAATGCCAAACATGCCCCCAAACAAAGACTCCACAGCCAATTCTCTTTGAAGTCATGGGAACCTCGCTGAGTGTAATCGGCCACAGAATCCACCTTTCAAGGTAGCCATCTTCTCTGTGGAAACTGATCTCTGCAGACTGGAGATCCATTGAAATTCTGGACGATTCCCAGACCCTACCTCGAGGCTAGGAACCCTAATTCTAGCAGAATCAGGGAGTTCCTTGAACCACAAGTCCTTTGAGCTTTTACTTAAAAATTAGTAATATGGTTTCAGACAGTGGTGGGATCCAAAAATTTTAGTAACAGGTTCCCATGGTGGTGGGATTCAAACAGTGGCATAGCGTCAATGGGGCTGGAAGTGAGGGCACAACAGAGCGTGGCGAAGGCATTCCGGTGCATTCCTGGGCTGGGCTGTAGCAGGGCATAACCACTGCGCGGTCCTTGAAGGAAATGAATGCATGCAGGCACTGGCTGCCACACACGCCAGCGTACCTCCTGCTAGACTGCTTCAAGTTCTGCGCGCTACTGCTGAGAGGAGGGCATAACTAAGGCAAAAATCACGTGGCAAAATCACCAATGAGTAACCCCCTCTTGGCACACACAAATAATTAGTAACCTACTCTCGGGAACCTGTGAGAACCTGCTGGATCCCACCTCTGGTTTCAGACAGAGAATGTAAAAGTATTTTGTGTACCTGACTTCCTATAGCAGGGGTCCCCAAACTTTTTAAACAGGGGGCCAGTTCACTGTCCCTCAGACTGTTGGAGGGCCGGACTAAAAAAAACTATGAACAAATTCCTATGCACAAATGATTGTAAAATGTTTGATTTCACCTTTCAGCCTTTCTGTCATGGTCTATTTTTAGAACAGTGACCAAAGTATGTCAAGTACAGGGTGGGCTCCAAATATTGTTGGGGAGGCTGTGGAATACCTTCCCCTGTAAAAAAAAAAACAGAACTTTCCCAATGAAGCATTCCATCTAACCCAGGATCAGGTATCTTCCTGGGTTCTTTCTTCCCTAGCAGCCAGTGAGCGATTCGCCAGCCTGGCTGATGCCAATGGGAGTGAGGCAGAACAGAAAGCCTGAGAGCAACACATGGAGTAGCCGAGAGGGAAGGGCGGAGCAGGCGTTGCCACATGTAAGGTTTCCAACTCTGGGTCAGAAAATTCATGGAGATTTGGGGGTGCAGGGTTTGGGGTGGGGAGCCCATCTGTACCCCTCTCCAAAGTAGTCATTTTCTCTAGGACAGGGGTAGGGAACCTGCGGCTCTCCAGATGTTCAGGAACTACAATTCCCATTAGCCCCTATCAGCATGGCCAATTGGTCATGCTGGCAGAACTGATAGAATATGGACCCTAATTTATCAGGAAACCTGGGTCCCCACCTCCTAAGAGAATTGATCTCTGTCACCTGGAGGTCAGCTGTAATTCTGGGATATCTCTGGGCCTCCCCTAGAGGTTGGCTACTCTTACATAGAGGTAGTATCCACAAATATGTCTCCTGCCTGTGATCAGCAATGTTTAGAAAGCAGCAACTCCTGTCACAGAAAAAGAGCAGACCTGTGGGCATTGCCTTGTTGCATAGGCTGGTTGGGGAGAAAGGAGCCCAGGAGCCCAAGTGAGCTGATCTGGCAGACCCTGAAGGCCGCGGGTATATCCAGAGCTCTGTTTTCCCTCCAGCAGACCCAACAGTCAAAGCCACGGAGACCCGTTAGCCACCTACCAGCCGGTCCCGCAAGGTGGGGGGGTGGGGATCGCCCTGTTTGCTTTCAGCTGGCCTTGTTGGCAGGGGCAGAGGTGCAGGTAGCCCCATTCTCTCTCCCTAGGGTTGTGGGGGGCCTGAAGGCAGACAAGCGACTGCAAGTACAACAACCCAGTGGGAAACCCTCCCACGCCGCCAGACCCGCGCCCCACATCAATGGCCGTTGGGGCCGGTTCCTCCTGTCCCTCGAGCCCCCACTGCACATGAATGGAGCCATCACCACCATGCCTGGCAGGCCGGATAAATGCCTTCAGGGGGCCACATTTGGCCCCCGGGCCGTAGTTTGGGGACCCCTGTCCTATAGTGTTAGATGTGTGCAGGACCCTTTCTCTCCAAGACAGGCAGGATATGCTTTTCTTTATCTATTAATTTATATCCTGCTTTTCTCTCCAACGGGGACCCAAAACAGCTTATACCACTCTCCTTTCCTTTACTTTATCATTGCAACAACCTTGTGAGCTTGTGGGAGCTTGTGACAGGTTGAAGCCTCCAGGGCAAAGTAGGTATTTGAACTTGGGTCTTCCAGTTCCTAGTCCAAAACTCTAACCGCTACATCACATGGAATGTCTTCTCTCCCATTCTGCTTTCCTTTTCCAAAGTTCGCTCGTTACCCTGTTTCCTACTGGTTTTAACCCCTCCTCGTGCTAAAACTGAGCTGGGTCAGGGGTAGATGGCAGATCCTTGAGTTCCCTGGTAGAAGAACGGCAGGATAGAAATTAGATGAAAGGCAGGATAGAAATTAGATGAAAAAGTGAATGCCTCTGGGGATCTGAGAAACGGACAGCCTGGCTATGAAATCTGAGTGATGATGGGGAACTTAAGTCTACTTTGCAGGTAACCTGATTTGTTAGATGACTGTCCTGAATTAAATGTTTTTCTTCCACAGGAGTGCTTCAGAATTACTCCTGCACCATGAGAACATAAGAACAAGCCAGCTGGATCAGACCAGAGTCCATCTAGTCCAGCTCTCTACTACTTGCAGTGGCCCACCAGGTGTCTTTGGGAGCTCACGTGCAGGATGTGAAAGCAATGGCCTTCTGCGGCTGTTGCTCCCGATCACCTGGACTGTTAAGGCATTTGCAATCTCAGATCAAAGAGGATCAAGATTGGTAGCCATAGATCGACTTCTCCTCCATAAATCTGTCCAAGCCCCTTTTAAAGCTATCCAGGTTAGTGACCATCACCACCTCCTGTGGCAGCATATTCCAAACACCAATCACACGTTGCGTGAAGAAGTGTTTCCTTTTATTAGTCCTAATTCTTCCCCCCAGCATTTTCAATGTATGCCCCCTGGTTCTAGTATTGTGAGAAAGAGAGAAAACATTTCTCTCTGTCCAACATTCTACCCATGCATAATTTGATGGAGCTTCAATCCTTATCCCCTCAGACGTCTCCTCTTCAAACTAAAGAGTCCCAAATGCTGCAGCCTCTCCTCATAAGGAAGGTGCTCCAATCCTTCAATCATCCTCGTTGCCCTTCTCTGCACTTTTTTCTATCTCTTCGATATCCTTTTTTTGAGATGCGGCGACCAGAACTGAACACAGTAATCCAAGTGCGGTCGCACCACGGCTTTATATAAGGGCATGACAATCCTTGCAGTTTTATTCTCAATTCCTTTCCTAATTATCCCCAGGAATACAAATGGCCAACAGTTGCACCGAAACAGCAAATATACTTGGATCACGTAAGCAAGCTTCGCCAGCAGAAGTCTGCTGGAAGTCTAATGCTCTGCCCTTCTCTGCACAGACCCGTATTTCCTCCAATCACCACTAAATCAACACCATGAATCATAGACTTCCCTGCATACATCAATCTTGTCTCCTGTGTCTGTTTTCACAGGAACCACTCCAAAGCACTCCCTTGGAAGAAAAATGACTGCGTTGGAACTGTCCCCGGGAGGCAGAAGAGAAACCACCCACTGGCATCCAAAACACCAGCAATTACCGTTTCTTTGACATTCAATCAGCTGGGTTTTATTTCCCCATTGGAGGCAGAGATGTTCCCATCCACGGGCCCTTTGGCCAGTCAGGCCCCGTCTTTCCCAAGACACTTAGCTCCGGTCCTTTTAAAGATTGTTTTTGAACGAGCTTTTCCTGGCACGGCTTCGGGGCCGCGCCGGAGAAGCGAGCGGGCCATGGGCATGGAGTTCATTCCCACTGGAAGGCCACTGTTGCCACCACAAACAAACATCTCCGTCGTCCATGGAGAGAGAGCGACTATTCTTCTGCTAATGGGATTGGCACCGTTCGGAGCAGGCTGCTAGGACATTGTCTGCGGCCACAGCAAGAGCAACATTATTGAAAGACCATTCAGGCCCCAAAAGAAGCAGGCCGGCCAAGTAATTATCGGAGGCTCTCCATTAAGGAGGGCATCTCTCTCCTTTGTCTGGGTTGCTTTAATAACGCTCACTAATGGAGCTGCAGAGGGAGGGGGCCCACTAATGGCTTCAAAATGAAATTCTGTTTTGCTCACTCATTCCCCCCCCAGCCTCTCCCCTATCTCCTTCTTGTCAGCAGAGGCGGCTTTAAGGGAACTGTCCGCCAAGCCATAAGTTATCCTCCAGCGCAATCTTCTTTATGAAAACTTTGTGAACCCAAACACCTGTCTCTGCGGCAACCTTGGAGAATCTCCCCCACCTGTAGCATCAGGGGGTCGCTCAGCTGCTCCCCTAGCCAGCGCAAATTGAAACATATACTTTTGGAAATCTCACCCAAGGGGGAAGGGGGTGGAAGACGATTCAGATCTTTCCAAGTGTGATTCAGCCTGTTGGATAAACGAGCGAGATCCAGGTTGTCAGGAGAGGGATGAAAATAAGAAGGGGTGGCAGAGGTGGGATCCAGCAGGTCCTCACAGGTTCCCGAGAGTAGGTTACTAATTATTTGTGTGTGCCGAGAGGGGGTTACTAACTGGTGATTTTGCCACGTGATTTTTGCCTTAGTTACGCCCCTCCTCCGCTCCTCAGCAGTAAGCGCCACAGAACTTGAAGCAGTCTAGCAGGAGGTGCACGGCGTGCGTGGCAGCCTAAGCCTCGTGCGTCGTTTCCGCCCAAAGACGGTAGCAGCGGCTGCGTCCTTACCACAGCCAGCCCAGGAATGCCCGTCCCGGAGATGCCCGGCCCGCTCCCCGTCGTGCAGCCCAGCCCATTTGGCTCATGCACAGTTTGAATCCCACCACCATGGGAACCTGTTACTAAAATTTTTGGATCCCACCACTGAGGGGTGGGGTTTCTCGAATGCTCTCAGCACCAAGGGATAAGTCAGTCAAAGCTAGTACGATGTAGTGTTAGTAAAAGGTAAAGTTTCCCCTTCAATCGTGTCCGACTCTGGGGTATCACTGCAAGCTGCGTTTGTGGGGTTGTTTGCCATTGCTTTCCCTGTTAGAGTGTTAGAGTGGGGTTCGAATCCCATGAAGTGCACTGGGTGACTGGGGAAGACTTTCTCTCATCCTAACCTACCTTACAGAGTTGTTGTTGAGAAGATAGAGGATGCGGTAACCATGTACGTTGCTCTGAGTTATACGGAAGAAGGGTGGGATTTAAAAAAACAGCAACTTGTGATAGATATGAGGACTAAGTTTTTCAATTCTACCCCCATCCCATTTGTTTGTATTCAACCTCTCAAAACTATTCCTGGGCAATTTGTGCTTGTTCTGGGGTTTTTTTTACTTCTCTGTAGATCTGTTGCTTTGTTGCTTTGGGCGTCTTAGTTGATAGTTCCATGGGAATGTCAACTCTGCATGGCAGCTGTGAAAAAGGCAAACTCTATGCTGGGGATAATTAGGAAAGGAGTTGATATTAAAACTGCAAAGATTGTCATGCCCTTATATAAAGCAGCAGTGGATGCGACGCGCAATTACTGTGTTCAGTTCTGAGCCGCCCATCTCAAAAAAAAGTATTGAAGAGATAGAAAAAAAAGTACAGAGAAACAGCAGTACCGAGGGACTGGAGCACCTTCGCTTCTGAGGAGGCTGCAGCGTTTGGGACTCTTTAGTTTGGAGAGGAGACGTCGGAGGGGGGATATGATTGAAATCTATAAAATTATGCATGGGATAGAAAATGTTGACAGAGAGAAATGTTTCTCTCTTTCTCACAATACTAGAACCAGGGGGCATACATTGAAAATGCTGGGGGGAAGAATTAGGACTAATAAAAGGAAACACTTCTTCATGCAACGTGTGATTGGTGTTTGGAATACGCTGCCACCAGAGGTGGTGATGGTCACTAACCTGGATAGCTTTAAAAGGGGCTTGGACAGATTTATGGAGGAGAAGTCGATTTATGGCTACCAATCTTGATCCTCCTTGATCTGAGATTGCAAATGCCTTAGCAGACCAGGTGCTCAGGAGCAGCAGCAGAAGGCCATTGCTTTCACATCCTGCACGTGAGCTCCCAAAGGCACCTGGTGGACCACTGTGAGTAGCAGAATGCTGGACTAGATGAACTCTGGTCTGATCCAGCTGGCTAGTTCTTATGTTCTTATGTTCTTATGCTTCAAAGCCTCATGCTGGGATTCTTCATAGATTGTACATTCGAAGCTTTGAAGATCCCCCCAAATTTAAGAAAACTTGATGAAAATAAACAGGTGAGAGAATGGAGCGAGCTCAGAAAATGGGAAAATATCCAGGGTCTGCAGAGACGTGAAAGAAACTTTTTTTAAAAAAAATACACAGAGAAAGCCAAAATGTTTTGAAAATTGCTAAAATCGAGGATGCGTTGAATGCGTTTTCAGGCTGGAAAGAAAACGTTTTTGCTAAAAACACGGTGGAGGTCCTTGGAATAAACGTTTCGTTTCCTGCCTCAAAATGTTTTATTTTGGTTGTTCAGTAAAGGCCCTTGAAAACTAAGCAGGATTGGTGCTTGGATGGGAGAACATCCCCTGGAGAGTGATGAGTCTTCAGGGGATGAGAAGAGCCCAGGAAGCCCAGACCAGGTTGGGAACCAACAAGGACTGGGTTTGGAGCAGGTGTAACCTCTACTTGTGGGTTCTGTGGGGCAGAACTTGGAATTAGTTTGCAACCACAAAATTTAAAAACAAAATGGTTTACTTTCTTAACATATAACATCAAACATCAACATTTAACATCACACTTCAAGGTCCTGTTCAGGTTGCATTTTCCTTATATTTACAGTCTACTGATACTGCCAAGTCCAATTCTTCTTTGCAAGTGGGCTGGCTCCTGAAGACTCCAAGGGCTTGATGAACAAGATTCAACATGATGAAGGTTTCCAGGAGAACTCTCATCCATTACAACCACAAAAAGAAACCCTGAAACAATAAACTCCAACATTTACAACATAGCAAAAATAAACTACCACCTTCCCAGTAGTTCCCAACAACATTGCAGTTATCTTAACAAGCTGTTAAGGGCTTATACAAATCAAGGTCCGAGTCTGGTAGCCTTGTCTCCTCCAAACTACATGAGCCTCCTGCTGCTTTGAGTCTCCACCCCTTTCTGGGTCAACCCATTCTGAGCATGGGGGTTACACAGGCTTTACAGGGTGAACAACAGCCAAGTCAGAACTCAGAGCCATGCATCCAGCCCTGCTCCAGCTGCAGGGACTCGAGCACCTAACTCACCTGAGCCCACATGTCAGCAAAGGCGCAGAGGGAGTTGTTGCGTGTTAAACAAAGAATCGCGTGCCTGCAAGCTCAGAGAAGGCACCTTCTGCAGCAGGGGGAGGTGGAGTCTTCACAAGATGAAGCCTAACATGCTGGAAGAGCCGATATCAAGCAGGTTCACAGTATATCCAGGCCTGGGCGCAACACAGCTTGTGACTGCTGCAACGCTTCCTCTGACTTGTGGATTCGGATCAGTGGTGGGATCCAAAAATTTTAGTAACAGGTTCCCATGGGGGTGGGATTCAAACAGTGGCGTAGCGCCAGTGGGGCTGGGTGGGAGCGGCAGAGGGGCATGGCGGGCATTCGAGGCGGAGGCATTGCTGGGGCGAGGGCAGTGGCAGGGCGCAGCCGCTTCTTGCGCCCGGTCCTTGGGTGGGAAACGCCGGTGCACCTCCTGCTAGACTGCTTCAAGTTCTGCATGCTACTGCTGAGAGGAGGGGTGTAACTAAGGCAAAAATCACGTGGCAAAATCACCAGTTAGTAACCCCCTCTCGGCACACACAAATAATTAGTAACCTACTCTCGGGAACCTGTGAGAACCTGCTGGATCCCACCTCTGATTCTGTGCATTCTGACCCTCGGACCAGACTTCTGAGCTGAAACCTGACTCTCGGACTGGATTCAGCTTCCTTCTGTAACCTGCTGGTACCTTTGTCTGGCAGCTCAAGCCAGGACCCAAGGGAGGCAACGGCAAACCACCTCTGCTTCTGACTTGCCTTGCAAGTTGCTTGCCGGGAGTGCCATCAGTTGATTGTGACTTGATGGCACTTACATATTCATCTTCGGTCTGCTGAATGCATCCTCCCTGCTTGGGTGAAAGCAGACAGGTTGGCAATTTTGAACACAGCTAGTTTTGTAGCTTTCCAGCAGCCCAGTTGGCTGGCAAGAAAGCGTCTGGCAGGGCAGAAGTGGTTTAACTCCAGCTGGATCCCATTTTGTGGTTGGGGAACTGAAAACTTTTTCCAAATGGGCACCGTCTTGACATCCACTTTATTTATTTCTACTCCGCTTTCCCTCCCACTGGGGTCTCAAGCAGCTGACCGAGAAACACCGCTGTATGATCAAATCAAATAAAGAACAAATACAAACACATGGCTCCAGCTCCTCAGCCAAACTTGGATACTCTGGCCTTGGCTCACATCAGGCCCCAGGCAGCAAGCCATGGGAGAAGAGGAAGTTTGGCAGGTCTCTCAGCAAACTTCAGTGTTGCCCACCAGGGCCTGAAAGGCTAGCAGAAGAAAATGGCGGCAAATTGGGAGGTGTATGCCAACATTATGCTGGCAATGCAAGATCACTTCCTGCAAAAAATGGCGGTAAATTGGGAGGTGTATGCCAACATTATGCTGGCAGCGCAACATCACTTCCTGCAAAAAATGGCGGCAAATTGGGAGGTGTATGCCAACATTATGCTGGCAGCACAACATCACTTCCTGCAAAAAAATGGCGGCAAATTGGGAGGTGTATGCCAACATTATGCTGGCAGCACAACATCACTTCCTGCAAAAAATGGCGGCAAATTGGGAGGTGTATGCCAACATTATGCTGGCAGCGCAACATCACTTCCTGCAAAAACCGGAAGCTGCCTCATAGAACACCTTAGGATTTGAAAAAGAAAAAGAAACTCTTGTAGCTTTACCGTGGACTTATTGCAAGTGCTAAAAGTGCTACATGACATCACTTCTGGTTTCCCCTGGAAGTAACATCAGCATGTCAGCATGACACTGTCACACCACCACCAAAAGGCTCCCAGGTGGGGCTGCCAACCTCCAGATGGTTTGACAAAAAAGTAGCAAGAGCGCAACCAAATGTATATATGGTATATTGGTAAGGTCGTGCAAGTTCGGCACGTTTCGGCCATCAATTTTTATTCATCCAAGCAATGGATAGAATGAAATTTGCCACAGGGAGTCACACATTTTTACAGGTCCCTTGAATAAGTCATTGAGCGAAGCAAGGAGAAACTGACTCCTGTCGGGGCAGAGGGACAGAAAACAAGCAGAGACATATAGTATTCAAAGGGACAACACTCAGCATTTTTAGACTCGTGTTTTGATGTACGTCTATTCTGACAGCACTGTAAAAATGTGTCACTTCCTGTGGTAAATTTCATTAGAGCAATTGCTTGGACGAATAAAAATTGATTGTTAAAACGTGTGCTAAGCTTGCACAACCTCCAACAAATGGCTGGAGGTCTCTTGGATTACAACTGATCTCCAAGCAATAGAGGTCAGTTCACCTGGAGAAAATGGTGGCCATGGAAGGCTGGCTCTATGGCCGTGGTGGCGAACGTTTGGCACTCCAGATGTTATGGACTACAATTCCCATCAGCCTCTGCCAGCATGGCCAATTGGCCATGCTGGCAGGGGCTCAGATCCAGCATCTGGAGTCTCTTTGGAGTCCTCCTGGCTCTAGAAAGAAGAAGAGTTTGGATTTATATCCCCCCTTTCTCTCCTGCAGGAGACTCAAAGGGGCTAACAATCTCCTTGCCCTTCCCCCCTCACAACAAACACCCTGTGAGGTAGGTGGGGCTGAGAGAGCTCCGAGAAGCGGTGACTAGCCCCAGGTCACCCAGCTGGCGTGTGTGGGAGTGTACAGGCTAAACTGAATTCCCCAGAGAAGCCTCCACAGCTCAGGCGGCAGAGCTGGGAATCAAACCCGGTTCCTCCAGATTAGATACACGAGCTCTTAACCTCCTACGCCACTGCTGCTCTATGGCATTATACCCCACTGAAGTCCATCTCCCATCCTCGGCCCTCCTCAGGCTCCACCCACAAAATCTCTAGCTATTTCACACCCAGAACCTAAACCCTATTCCCAGCTGTGACCTCTTGAAGGATACTGGTATAACAAAAGTGCCATCCATTCCCAGTTACTCCAATCATTCAAGGAAGTGCAGAGCATGAACCAGTACAATTGTGCTGTTTTGACAGCTGGGCTCCTTTGCACTATCCACATCTAAGCCAAACATGGGTGTGTCTGACAGTCCCTTGCCATTAAAGCAAATTTTCAGTGTCCCACAAGGCTGTCAGTTTCCCCAGTGGTTTGTCACAGCATACTTACCTCTTTCAGAACATCCAGACACAAACCTTATTTGCCCAAACCTAAATCGATGCAGTGGGTTCCCTAGAGTTAGCCGCGCCACAGCTTGAGACTCTCTAAAAATGGTCAGAAGTTTACTAAAAAGTACACAAAACACTGTGGCCTCCCCACTCCCCCCCCCCCTGCTGTTTCCTTTATTCGCTGAAATCTGGCAAAGGGGAGAGGAGGGAGGAGGCGAAGGAGCCGTGCCAAGGAATGCCGCTTAGCAAATCCGCACCGTCTTTGTTTGCCAGCCATTGTGACGGGCACAATGAGTGAAATATTGGAGGGGAAAAGGGCATCGGGCTTTGCAAGAGTTCTCTTGTTTGGCAAACAAGTGCTTACCAGTTTTGTCCCCGTACTTCCTGGGCTCGTCGTCTTAACCAGGCAACACGCAGCAGCCTTGACAAATGGTTGCTGCTCTTTATCGACTGACTTTGTGTGGCCTTGTTTGGTTACACGCATGGACACCTCCCCACCCCTTTCAACGCTGCTTGCCGTAGCATGCAGAACAAAGTGTTAATAGGAGAGCCATTTTGAAAGTGAATGAGGAAAGCTATTGTGATGAAACATTAGGGAGCTCACAGACCGACCGACCGACCGACCGACCGACCGACCGACCGACCGACCGACCGACCGACCGACCGACCGACCGACCGACCGACCGACCGACCGACTGACAAACAGACAGACAGACAGACAGACAGACAGACAGACAGACAGACCGACTGACAGACCGACCGACAGACAGACAGACCGACCGACCGACCGACCGACCGACCGACCGACCGACCGACCGACCGACCGACAGACAGACAGACAGACAGACAGACAGACAGACAGACAGACAGACAGACAGACAGACAGACAGACTGACTGACTGACTGACTGACTGACAGACCGACAGACAGACAGACAGACCGACCGACCAACAGACCGACCGACCGACCGACGGCAGGCGGGCCAGACGGACCGGCAATGAACCAGCGGACAGCAGACCGGCCGGACCGGCGGACCAGCAGTTAGCGATAGACAGCGGACAGACGAACGAACGAACGAACAGACAGACAGACAGACAGACAGACAGACAGACAGACAGACAGACCGACAGACAGACAGACAGACAGACAGACAGACAGACCGACCAACAGACTGACAGACAGACAGACAGACAGACCGACAGACGGACAGACCGACAGACAGACAGACCGACCGACCGACAGACAGACAGACCGACCGACCGACAGACAGACAGACAGACAGACAGACCGACCAACAGACAGACAGACCGACAGACCGACAGACCGACGAACCATTAGACAGGCAGACGGGCCGAGGGCCAATGAGCGAGGCGAGGCAGGCAGACAGACGAATGACAGACAGAATGAGGCAGACGGGCCAGACGGGCAGACGGGCGGACGAAGCGACCCGACCGACCGACCGACCCGACGACGGCCGGCCGACAGACAGACAGACGAACGGAGCGAACGAACAGACAGACAGACAGACAGACAGACAGACAGACTGACTGACTGACTGACTGACTGACGACTGACGAACTGACAGACAGACAGACGGCAACGAACAGACAGACGGAACAGACAGACGGCAGACAAACGGAGCCGACGAACCCGACAGGCCGACAGGCCGACAGACGAACGAACGAACAGACGGCGAACCCGACGGGCAAACGAACCACGACCGACGAACAGACAGACCGAGCAGACAGACAGACGAACAGAACTGACAGACAGACGGAACGAACAGACTGACAGACAGACGAACAAACAGGCAGACAGACAGACAGACAGACAGACAGACAGACAGACAGACAGACAGACAGACAGACAGACGAACGAACAGACGGAGCAGACAGACAGACAGACTGACTGACTGACGAACGAACACCGAACCGACAGACGAACAGGCCGACGAAGACAGACAGACAGACAGACAGACCGACAGACCGACAGACAGACAGACCGACGAGACCGACGGAGCCGACCAACAGGCCGACAGACAGACAGACGAACAGACAGACAGACAGCAGACCGACGAACCGACCGACGAGGCGGACTGGGCCGACAGACCGACTGACCGACCGACCGACAGACCCGACAGACAGACAGACAGAGCAGACAGACAGACGGAGCAGACAGACAGACAGACAGACGGAGCCGACCACGACAGACGGACAGGCAGACGGACAGACAGGCAGACTGACAGACAGACTGAACAGACAGACGGCAGACAGACAGACAGACAGACAGACCAACAGACAGACAGACAGACAAACAGACAGACAGGCAGACAGACAGACAGACAGACGGCAGACAGACGAACGGGCAGACGGAGCCGACCGACAGACAGACCAACAGACAGAACGAACCCGACAGACAGACGGACAGACAGACAGACAGACAGACGGACAGACAGACGGACAGACAGACAGACAGACGTACAGACCGACCTACGACCGACCGACCGACCAACGAACCGACAGACAGACGGAGCCGACGGAGCCGACGGAGCCGACAGACCGACAACAGGCGGACAGATATGGACAGACGACCGACCGACCGACAGACGAAGACAGACGGAGCCGACAGACAGACAGACAGACGAACCGACAGAGCCGGACGAGCCGACGAACCGACCGACGACAGACGAACCGACGAACGAACAGACGAACAGACGGGCAAACCGACAGACGAACCGACGAACAGACGGAGCCGACCGACAGGCGGACAGACAGACTGACAGACTGACGAACTGACTGACTGACGAACCGACCGACACGACCGACCGACCGGCCGACCGACTGACCACGACGGCCGACCACGACGAACAGACAGACAGACGAACAGACAGACAGACAGACAGACAGACCGACAGACCGATCTGGCTAAAGAATCCAGTAAGCGCTAAGCAGGACAGTCACATCTGTTGACACGTGCAATAAAAGACTAAAACTTGCAACAACTGGAATGTGTATGAACTAATGCATTTAAAAAGATTGCGGCAACCGCATTAACCTGATTCGGAATAGCCTGATTCTTGTTTGTTTCAGTGTATAAAAAGACTTGCTTTCGGCAGAGTTCTACAGAGAAACGCCTAGTGGGCACACGCCCTGTTTCTCTCGCCAGCGAACGATAAAGCTTTATTTCTGGAACTTTTGATGGTCCACGATTTAGACCACTGAAACAAATGAGCTTAGACCATAGTAGCTTCCCTTGGGATTGCACCAGAGGTGGGATCCAGCAGGTTCTCACCAGTTCCCGAGAGTGGGTTACTAATTATTTGTGTGTGCGAGAGGGTTACTAGTGGGTCTGCTTTTCCATCTCCGCCCTCGCCTCCCGAGAGAGAGCATCCTGCCTTAAGAACGTGAAAGGTTCCATACGCTTAATTCGCGACTACTAATGTAACTCTGAACTGGGTTAATCCCTTTCCAGGTACACGCGGTCATTGATTCTCAGCCTTTCGTACCTTTTATCTCACCAGTCTCGATCAAAGAACCTGTGTGTTTCACCACTGCTGTGTTCAGATTTGTGAGTTGGGGCATTTTCTATAATGTGATGATGATTTAGAAATGACCTGGGGCAAAAAAATGTTGGGGGATCGTGGTGGGGTGGCTGCCCATGGAGGGGGGGCATCCAATTCAGGTTTTTCCCAGGGCTCAGGTTTGCCTAGGTACGCCTCTGCTCCCTTTGCTGAGGGGGGGCTGGCGAGGGAACCTGTTACTAACATTTTTGGATCCCACCACTGGATCGCACTGTAAGCAGAATTGCATAAAGCCCACTCACTTCAGTGCACTTAGAAGAGTGTCACTCTGCAACATGGTATCCTCTGCATTTGAAGAAGAAGAAGAAGAAGAGGTTTTTAAGCTTCACTTTTATCTCCTGTAAGGAGCCCCAAAGCAGCTTACAATGGCCTTCCCTTCCCCTCCCCAAAAACAGACACCTTGTGAGACAGGTGGAGCTGAGAGAGTTCTGGGAGAACTGCGACGAGCCCAAGTTCACCCAGCAGGCTTCATGTGGAGGAACAAGGAAAGCAAATCCAGTGGGCCAGATTAGAGTTTGCCGTTCATGTGAAGGAGAGGGGAGTCAAACCCTGTTCTCCAGGTTAGAGCTACCGCTGTGGCTTTAGAGTACCTAAATATAAGATACTATAAGGCAGTGATGGCGAACCTTTTCGAGACCGAGTGCCCAAATTGCAACCCAAACCCCACTTATTGATCGCAAAGTGCCAACCCGGCCATTTAACCTGAATGCTGAGGTTTTGGTTTAGAAAAAAACGGTTGGCTCCCTCTTCCTCTGCCCCACCCGCTCGAGCAGGGGCCAGCCTGCTCTAGCCTCCAGCAAGTCCCTTGCGCACCGCTCTGTGCCTCTCTAGCATCTCTGCCTCCTCTGCACCACCCGCCCCCCTTAGGCAGCAACCACCCGGAGCTCAAGCACCAGGCCCGCCAGCCGAGTCCTCCATGCTCACCGCGGTGCGCGCATGTCCCAGGCTAGCCTAGATGTATGTGGGGGGTGGTGGTGGTGGTGGTGGTGGTGATGTGATTTTCCACCTTCCACATGACAAACTGTGTGCGTGCCCACAGAGAGAGCTCCGAGTGCCACCTCTGGCACCCGTGCCATAGGTTCGCCATCACTGCTATAAGGGAACCTGTTCTGGTTTTCTATCATAAGGCACAAGAGCTTTGCAGTATTGAAAAATTTGAAGCCCTTGGAATTCTGCCCCCCTCCCTCATAGCTGGCCGTACAATCTCGAAACCGGAAGAATGTACCCCCTGGTCATCTCCTTCAGAAATCCACCCATACGCAGTTGCCTTCCTTTCAGCCACCTAACAAAATAAGGCAATTTGCGCCCCGTTGAATATTATGATTAGATGGAGCACCGCAAAGCCAGCATTATGCCGGACAATCTGGGAAGAAAGCAAATGAAAAAAAAGAAAGCGACTGGAGTCCAAACGTGCCGTACACCTGGCTGACATCCACCTTTTGTACTTCTTTGTTGTGTCCTATCTCCAGGCAGGAGGCTTTCAAGGGAAACCTTTCTTTCTCTGATTACAAAATTAGTGTTGGGTTTAATGAGATCTGTCCTTTCATTTGTGCCTTCTCCCCGGCTTCCTTCCTTCCTTTTGATGGTACGGCCACTCGCTCTTATCTATCTCCATGGTGACGCGCCTCTTCCCCAGACCCCTCTTTCCCTCCTCCCTTCCAGGTACTTGCCATGGGACTGGGATTCGGGCACGCTTATGGCCCTCTAAGATAATGCATGGAAACAAATTGCTACTGTAAATAGATCTCATCTTCAAAGTAAGATGGCTTTCAGTAAGAGCCGGCCTTTCCCTTCCTCGTCTGGTAAGCGGGGTGCTTGCGTTGCTGTCTCTACGCCAGCTGTATCCATCAATACAAAAGGCTTATAGGAACGACACGCACTTACAGGCCCTGTTTAGGATCTGAGCCAGACACCTTTGAAAACTCTGGGACGCCTGCCACGGACTGGGATCGGCTAGCACCCTTTTTAACGATTAGGTTGCCTGTTACTGTAAACGGAAAGCACCGACGCACACACAGTTTAATGCCCTAGTTTGTTTATTTAAGATATTTGTTAGCTGCTTCTCCCGAAGAATACCTGAAATGGCTTACAACAAGGCATAAAAGTGTGTTACAACCCGTTACGCGCAAAATAGAAAACGGCAGCGTAAATCCATATTAGAAGTGTTTGGCAAACCTTATTTAGAACGATTAATTCATTTAGCAGCTACTGAGACCGACAGTAATTAGGCCTATTCAACCAGAAAGCAGTTTGAACACAGAGGATGATAAGCAAAGGAGAAAATGCCAAACACTGTATAATCAGCAAGATGTCCATAAAGGTTTTCATGTAGCACATATACCTTAAAAAGCTAGACACTAGGCCAGGGGTAGGGCCTAAACAAAGGAGCAGCATCGCGTCTTCTGCCCTTGCACTCTTGGCTCCGAGCAGAGCCGCCGGCCTCATCCTTGTCTGCCCTGCAGGCAGCAGGGCGGGCTTCCCCTCTCACCCGCCCCGTTGGAGCAGGGTGGGTGCTTTCCTGGCGGCCGGCGAGGCCGAGCCACCAGCTTCATCCTTGCCGCCCTGCGAATTGGCAGGGTGAAGCGCGCAACCCGTGGCTGGCTGGAGGCTCGCGCCCGGCGGGCTTCCCCTCTCGCCAGCCCGTTCGGTGACCAGCTTTCAGCTGCACAGCGAGCTGAGCACTGGCTCCATCCTTGCCCACCTGCAGGCAGCAGGGCGGACGCATCCATGCGCTTCTCAGAATGAGCGGAGTAAAAGGTAGAAAACCCCCCAATATATATAGTGTTATCTTTATTTTAAATGTCAAAATTGTTCCCCAACGGCTCCAAGTGTTTCTTTCCGGAAACGGGTCCAAATGGCTCTTGGAGTGTTAAAGGTTCCCTACCCCTGCACTAGGCGAACCATTACTGAAAGAGCATGGGTGAAGCCCCACCCCAAAGAAGACCATGTCCCTGGTTGCTGTCCAAAGTTGGGGCACACAAAACTGAAATGACACAGTGCTATTCGCCACAAATATGTCGGGAGGATTTCCCTCGATCCAAGATCCGAGTAATAAGTAAGAAATCTGTGCTGCAGCTGGCAATTGTTTTTTTCTCACTTTCACAGCCCTTGTGTTAAAACTTCTCTATAGCTATAAAAGCCAAACTAACAGCTCAATCCAGATTGGGGGTGGGGAGAGCTGAGCTGACCAGGTACATTGTGGTGAAGGAGGTGCCACCCACCTCCAAAAAGGCTTCAGGGGGCACAAAAAGGAAAGAAGTTTGAAAACCATCAGGCTGCCTGAACCACCCCCCAGCTGAGACATGCTATGCTACATTTTTGTGTGATGCAAGTCTCCACCCCTTGGAACACTCTGGCCTCTATCCACTCAGATGCTCCCCTCTATCTGCCCCCCTCTATCCACTCAGGTGCCAGTATAGCTCTGGGGCAGCACGCACTTCCAGGCTGCCTGCCACGTAGCTATGGGGAGGCCAGATGTAACCTCTATCTGTGGGTTCTGTGGGGCAGAACTTGGAATGAGTTTGCAACAACACATTTTTTAAAAAAAACATATAACCTATAACATCAACATTTAACATCACACTTCAAGGTCCTGTTCAGGTTGCATTTTCAAGTCCTTCTATTTACAGTCTACTGATACTGCCAAGTCCGATTCTTCTTTGCAAGTGGGTTGGCTCCTGAAGACTCCAAGGGCTTGATGAACAGGATTCAACATGATGAAGGTTTCCAGGAGAACGCTCACCCATTACAAACATAAATAACCCTTAACAAGGTGTTAAGGGCTTATTCAAATCAAGGTCCAAGTCTGGTAGCCTTGTCTCCTCCAAACTACATGAGCTCTGCAGCCTTCTGCTGCTTTGAGTCTCCACCCCTTTCTGGGTCAACGCATTCTGAGCATGGGGGTTACACAGACACTGGCGGTTTTGCACTCTCCACAGGTGTGGGTGCCCCTAATGTCAGCTCAGCAGAAGGGGAAAACACGTCAGTTCAACCCTGGCTGCTCCCAAAGCCCATTTGCCCCTGTGTCTGGATTGGATTTACAGCAAGTCTGCAGGAATTTCAAGGCCAGAGACATTCAGAAGTGGTTTGCCATTGCCTGCCTCCACCTGAGCGGAGAGAGTTGCGAAGAACTGTGACTGGCAGCAGGCTTCATATGGAGGAGTGGGGAAGCAAACCCAGTTCTCCAGATTAGATCCCACACCCTCTTACCAGCCATTTCTTACCGCATAGTGGGTCTGCACTAGTACAGCAAGCACCCTTAAAGATTATTGGCCACCTTGCCATTTTTTTTCTCACACCCTGGTTATTCCAGCATCTCACCTACCCCTTCAATATACCTACTCATAAATGTTTGGATTTGTTTTAAAAGAACCATACCAGCATCTGAACTAAATCAAATTAGGCTCTGGGATCAGAGATACCAGAATTGCCCACCACCCACATTAACTCATTGTCAGCTAGTTTTTTATCAGCATAGTAACTAACTAAAATGCAGAGCATCAAAAGACCTGTTCCAAAGAGTGACTCAGTTGTCTTTCTTAAAACAGCAAGTGAAGCAGTGACCTCTAGTGTCCATATTGCAAATTGCGTAGCAGTTCAAGAGATCCGAAATAACACAAATTCAAGGGCTCCACTGTCACACTGTTTAATCATACTTTGGCATGATTTCTGAAGGCAAAGATATAATTTTGTGAATGCTTGTTTAAAAAAGCAAGGCAAAAATATAATAATAATAATAATAATAATAATAATAATAATAATAATAATAATAATAATAATAATAATAATAATAATAATAATAATAATAATAAAATTTTCTAATAAAATATGATTTAAAAACTTTATCACGATAAGAAGAGCCCTGCTGGATCAGACCAGTGGTCCATCCCTCTAATTCAGTATCCGGTCTCAGCCGGTGGTCAACCAGTTGTCCTGAAGGGCCAAAAAACAGACCATAATGGCCAAGACCTGGAACTGGGTTTTGGAGTTTTGCCGCCTCTGAATGCAGAGGTTCCTTTCACTCCGCACAGATAGCAGCCTTTGATAGACCAATTTTCTATGAATCAGTCTAACACCCTCTGAACCAGTCTAACACCCTTTGTGGTCAGGCTATGTCCACTGAATGCAGAGGTTCCTTTCACTCCGCACAGGTAGCAGCCTCTGATAGACCAATTTTCTATGAATCAGTCTAACACCCTCTGTGGTCAGGCTATGTCCACTGTGGTCAGGCTACGTCCACTGTGGTCAGGCTACGTTCATTGGAAGTGAATTCAACCACTTGATTGCTCACTGAGATAACAAGCATTTTATTTTGCCTGACCTATACCTATTGCTGATTGACTTCTTCACTGAGTTCTAGTAACATGGGAACATAAGAACATAGAACATAAGAACTAGCCTGCTGGATCAGACCAGAGTCCATCTAGTCCAGCATTCTGCTACTCGCAGTGGCCCACCAGGTGCCTTTGGGAGCTCACGTGCAGGAGGTGAAAGCAATGGCCTTCTGCGGCTGCTGCTGCTCCTGAGCACCTGGTCTGCTAAGGCATTTGCAATCTGAGATCAAGGAGGATCAAGATTGGTAGCCATAGATTGACTTCTCCTCCATAAATCTGTCCAAGCCCTTTTTAAAGCTATCCAGGTTAGTGGCCATCACCACCTCCTGTGGCAGCATATTCCAAACAGAAGTGAAGAAGTGTTTCCTTTTATTAGTCTTAATTCTCCCCCCCAGCATTTTCAATGAATGCCCCCTGGTTCTAGTATTGTGAGAAAGAGAGAAAAATTTCTCTCTGTCAACATTTTCTACCCCATGCATAATTTTATAGACTTCAATCATATCCCCCCTCAGACGTCTCCTCTCCAAACTAAAGAGTCCCAAACGTTGCAGCCTCTTCTCATAAGGAAGGTGCTCCAATCCTTCAATCATCCTCGTTGCCCTTCTCTGCACTTTTTCTATCTCTTCGATATCCTTTTTGAGATGTGGTGACCAGAACTGAACGCAGTACTCCAAGTGCGGTCGCACCACTGCTTTATATAAGGGCATGACAATCCTTGCAGTTTTATTATCAATTCCTTGCCTTGCCTTTTTCACAGCTGCCATGCATTGAGTGGACATTCCCATGGAACTATCGACTAAGACGCCCATAGAGGGAGAGGGACATAACATTTTCTACCCCGACTTCCTCCACTCCATCCATAATTTTATAAGCCATGGCCAAGTTTACGTACTTAAGTTATAGTCCGTCTTTCTCACAGGCGACTCCAGGCATTTTGAGAATGTTCAAATGTTGAGCAAATATAACAGAGAAGTAGGCAAGCAGCTCAAAACTGCCGTTCATCTGTCATGAGCCTGGAAATGCAAATCATGGTTTGGGTTCTCCATCAAGGTCCTAGGCTGAGTTGCTGTAGGGCAGGGGTGTCCAACTCTGGTGCTTCAGATGTTCATGGACTACAATTCCCATCAGCCCCTGCTGGCATGGCCAGATATAACCAACCAATTGGCCGTGCCAGCAGGTGCTGATGGGAATTGTAGTCCATGAACATCTGAAGCACCAGAGTTGGACACCCCGACTGTAGGGGATATCATGATTGGTGCTGAGTCATCCATGCTGATTGTTCTGGAGGACCTCACCACTCATGCTCAGGGTAGCTTGCCTGGGGCAGCTCAGGATTTCATACCCTCTTTGTCAGGTCCAGCACATGAAAAAGGACATGTCTTGGATTTATTTGTTTGCATTAATCTTTGAGAGGAAGGCCTGCTTCAGGATCTGGAGTGGTTCAGTCCATGTCTTACTCCAACCATCACTTCCTCAAGGACAATTGGACAACTTTTATTTTATTTTTGTTTTATTAAATTCATAACCTGCCCATTCCCAACCGTTGTTGGGCTCAGAGCAGCTTACAAACACGTTAAAACATTAAACAATACAGTAATACCATAACTCTGCAATAAACTAATAGTAATACTAAAACCTAAATTTATATCTACAGATGGTGAGCAAGAAGAAGAAGAAGAAGAAGAAGAAGAAGAGTTTGGATTTATATCCCCCCTTTCTCTCCTGTAGGAGACTCAAAGGGGCTTACAAGCTCCTTGCCCTTCCCCCCTCACAACAAACACCCTGTGAGGTGGGTTGTGCTGAGAGAGCTCAGAAGAACTGTGACTAGCCCAAGGTCACCCAGCTGGCGTGTGTGGGAGTGCCCAGGCTAATCTGAATTCCCCAGATAAGCCTCCACAGCTCAGGCGGCAGAGCAGGGAATCAAACCCGGTTCCTCCAGATTAGAATGCAGCTGCTCTTAACCACTACGCCACTGCTGCTCCTTAACCACTACGCCACTGCATAAAATGACAATATTCCAACCTATAATATACATCTCCTTGTCTCAAGATAATCCTTCAGAAGGCATCATAAGAGAGGTGGGGTGGACCAGGAAGCAGAGGCATATCTAGGGGAAATGTAGCCTGGTGCCAAATCTGAGCCCCCCCCCCCCCCCCCCGTATGGGTGGCTGCCCTACCCCACCACAACCAAACAACATTTTTTTTGCACCAGGTCTTGTAGTCAGTGTATGGACTCGGGGGAAAGGAGGAGGGGGGTGGGGTGATTTTCAGCCCCCCCCAGGACTAAATGGCCACAGACCAGGGACATTTGACCCCCCCATATGTCTCTCAGGGCGGTATGCCCCTGCCAGGAAGAACTGATAAACAGGAAAAGAAAATGAAGGGGAGGGTAGAGCGCTCAGTCAGATGCCTGTGCTGGTAGTCGGGGGGGGGGGGGAGGGGGGGCAGCAAGATGGTATAAGTAGAGAGTGGATCATGCAACACCAATTCTCTGTTTGGGACTGGGGGCAGGGGTAGAATGGTCCCACTCACCGAGGTTTAAGGAATCTACTGGAAGAATGCTCGGGGGGGGGGGGGCGGGGATTTCAGGGTTCCAAATGACGAGACCAGAGCAGGAACCTAGAAGGCAAAGCTCCCGGAAACTACCTGCTCAAGTTTCCCTCACTAGAAGCATCAAGTATACGAGAAGTCTAGAATGCAGCATGGGAAGCATCGAAGCATCAATTCAACACAGAAATAAAAAAGGGGGTCACAAAAGGGTGGCCAGGAATCGTTTCGAGGGACTGAGTGCAGACGTTCATCGTTGTAAAGAGCAGCAGTGGCGTAGGAGGTTAAGAGCTCGTGTATCTAATCTGGAGGAACCGGGTTTGATTCCCAGCTCTGCCGCCTGAGCTGTGGAGGCTTATCTGGGGAATTCAGATTAGCCTGGACACTCCCACACATGCCAGCTGGGTGACCTTGGGCTAGGCACAGCTTCTCAGAGCTTTCTCAGCCCCACCTACCTCACAGGGTGTTTGTTGTGAGGGGGGAAGGGCAAGGAGCTTGTAAACCCCTTTGAGTCTCCTGCAGGAGAGAAAGGGGGGATATAAATCCAAACTCTTCTTCTTCTTCTTCTTAAAGGGAAAGACCGAAAATGTTTTTGAAATGTTTTAGGAGATTTGTGCGGAAAGGGCCATTGTTTCCACCGTATCTCATTGTAGAATGAACATCTCTTGCTCTTGAGTTGCAATCTGGACTCTGGAGCTCATCTTCTCTTCCAGCTTTAGGCTTCAGCCCACAGTACGCTGACAAGTGAATAAGCCCCATAATGAACACAGGGAGTAAACTTGCACAAGACCGGGTCTCGTGAGATTATTGGCAGAATTTGTTTGCACTGGATTTTTTTCTAAAGCCTCCTTTCCATGGGCGTGGCGTTCTTCAGAATGGCAGTCCTCCTCGTTCGTCATTGGCGGCTGTCCTTTCTGTTGAACTCCTGGTGGGATTTCGGTTGGCGGAAGCCCTGTGAGCCTTGATACCTTGGGACAGAGAACAAAGCATATTAATTTAATTGCTCTTTCATCTCTGGGCACTACACTTGGAAGTTACATCTTGTGCCCTACCAGGACTCCTGCTATGTTAGATAAAATCAGCAATCCTCAGTATGTTTTGAAACTCCATAATGTTTTGCTGGCGCTCCAACCCTGCCCATTCATCCTGGTTTCGTCTCTGATGTCATACCTTCTTTTAGCACCTCCAAAAATTTGGAGATGCTTCAGAGGTCCGTGTCCAAGATGCTATCAACAACACACAAGCCTTTATTGGCATACAAAACAGGACAAAATTTTAAAACAAAACAAGGTTAAGAAATGCAGTTAAAACTACTAATTTCCAGTATAAAATTTGCAACAGTTTCACAAAAGAGCACATCAGAGCTGTTCAGGAGATTGGGTATCTTATAACACTCATGCCACTGAGAACATTGCAAGAAAATGGAATGCATGTATTTCATGTGTATCTAATTGTATTTAGGGCATCGAAACAAAGAATGGTCAAGTGTTTCAACCGTAGTCATATCACATGAACAAACTCTTTTAGAACGTTCCATATTCTTAAATCTTCCCTCCAGCAGAGCTGATGGCAGCACATTACATCTTGCAGTAGCCAAGGCTCTCCTCTGGGTGGGATTTATCAGCAGACGAAGATATGCTGCCATAATTCCACACTCGCATGGGATTAATAATGTAGTCGGAGAACAGGTTGTCTTGGCAGCAAGAGTCAAATTATGAAAATCAAGATCCAAGAGCCTATTCTTAACTAGTCTGAAGGCTTCCACCTTTGTGAGCATAAGGAGTGATTCCAAGGGGAAACCAATAGCTTCAACCTTTCTAAAGATCAACGTATACCATTCTGAAATAAAGTGATCTGATAACAGAGAGGGAATATAGCTATTGGATCCCACTAGAAAATGTATATGCAGCCAATATTTTATGGCCCTTATCCATGCCAAGGTTTCTAGAGTTGTTTGGCCCATCTCTATGCGCAACGCAGCATAAGGCACACATCTAGGGAGCCCCATTAGTTTCCGAAGGAATTTGGAATGTAATAAATTAAATGATGTATTTATTGCCGAAATCCAAATGGGGGAACCGTACAGTAGCAAGGAGCCAATCCTAGCCTCAAAAACCTTCAAAGCCGCAGGAATGTATTGATTGCCTTTACTGTCCAAGATGTTCCTATGTTTCGTCCAACAGAAGGGAGGGCAGAAGCTGGCCTGCAGGGAGGCCGGGGGGGAGGGGCTCAGTGGTGGGTGCAGCCTAGGAGCCAGCCTGCTGCTGCAGCACCCATCCGAGCTGCCCCCCTGAGCCCCACCCCTGAACCCTGCCCTTCCCCAGCCTCTCTGCTGGCTCCCATAAGTGGAGCTGGGGGGGCACGCGCAGGGAGCCGGTCATACCCCCAGGTGCCATTTAGGCCTGGTATGCCACTGAAAAAAAATGTAACATCAATATTCCTCATAACAATACTGTACAGGCTACTATCTTTTTTTAAAGGAAATGCCAGCTATTGATACCAGCAAGGGCGGGGGTGTGTGTGAGACCTTCCTCTTCACCCAGGCATTTGGGTTAGACTCCCCGGAAATCTGCTAGGTTTTTCAGCAGGAAATTTAAAACATTGTAATTCTGACTGCACTGTAAGGAACCTGGCTCAGAAACATTTCAGTGAAGAAAAATAGTCATAAAAGGGTTTTCAGAAGGGCCAGATTTAAAGAAAAATGAAACATTTCCAACACAAATAGGAAAAAATGAAGAGCGGAACTCCTCAGTGGAAATGATCTATTAATGTGCTAGAAACTTTTTTTTTATTGGGGGGATATCTGCGAAGCTACGGCGACTCTGTAGCTTCGCAGACATCCCCCTCAAATTAAAAAAGGGGAAAGTGACACATTCGTGAGATCAATAGGCAATGCAAACTTCATTCATCTACTTTTTACAGCAAAACTGCAAGCAGAGGAAACCTCCGTGCAGAATCTTTACGGAGAATCCGCGGCAGCACCCAAAATGGCAGGCGCAAGTAATGAAAATGAAAGTAAGAGGTTTGGGCGGGAGAAATAAAGTGTTTCCTTCCTGCTTTGTGTTCACTCAGCAGGCAGGAAATGTTTTTCCCCTGGGTTGGGGGAGGGGGGGAAAGATTGCTAGTTTAGTGATTTTTGTAAAACCCGGGCTAAGAGAAATAAAACGGGCTGAAGTCATTTTGGGAAAGAGAATTGTGCAAAGCTCCTCCCCAAAATGTTTTTTGTAACGTCCTCAAGACGTCATATTTATGCTGTGCAGAATCCACCACATAGATAGATAGATAGATAGATAGATAGATAGATAGATAGATAGATAGATAGATAGATAGATAGATAGATAGATAGATAGATAGATAGATAGATAGATAGATAGATAGATAGATAGATAGATAGATAGATAGATAGATAGATAGATAGATAGATAGATAGATAGATGGATAGATGGATAGATGGATAGATGGATGGATGGATGGATGGATGGATGGAGGGAGAGAGGGAGAGAGGGAGAGAGGGAGAGAGGGAGAGAGAGAGAGAGAGAAATGTAGCAAGCCAGGGATCTGGACTCTCCATCCAAAAAGTACCAAAAGCAAAGAAACAACTACTTACTCTGTTTCCAGGCGTGTTCCGCAGCTTTGGGAGCCGTCAGCATGGCAAAAGGATGCCGCGAGAGGTTACGAGGATGTATCAAGTGGCCCTGAGGGGGGATACAAGCTAAATGACACTACACAGGAACAAAGACCTTTTTCTCAAATAACCTGATCATAAGTCTTGCTGTGGGATGTGGAGTGGTGTGGTACGACTTGATCTCACCGTATCTTGGAAGCTAAATGGGGTGGGTACTTATATTTATATTTTACATTTCAACCCTGCCAATCTCCCAAAGTGACTCAAGGCGGCTTACATATATAGATATAGTACAGTGATGGCAAACCTTTTTAAGACAGAGTGCCCAAATTGCAACCCAAAACCCACTTATTTATCGCAAAGTGCCAACATGGCAATTTAACCTGAATACTGAGGTTTTCGTTTAGAAAAAAACGGTTGACTCCGAGGCATGTGTTACTTGGGAGTAAGCTTGGTGGTAGCCGTTGGCTTTGCTTTGAAGCAACCGTGCAACTCTTTGAACGGGTCAATCATGACCCTAGGAGGGTTTACTCAGAACCAAGCCCTATTGCCAGCAACCAAGCTTACTCCCAGGTAAAGGATCGTGCTTTAGTTCTTTGCATGAAAATCAGTGGGGTTTAACAGTGCTTAACAGGGTTACCTACACTGCTTCCCCAAAACTAGGTCTTAGGCTTAATGCTAATAATCAAGCCCAGCGGCCCAGGCCAGCCTAGATGTGTGGGGGGGGGGGGGGGCGATCCCCCCACATGATGAGTTCTGTTTGCGTGTGCCCACAGAGAGGGCTCTGAGTGCCACCACTGAGTTCGCCACCACTGATATAGTAAAACAATACAATAATATAAAAGCAGTGTAAAAGGTATAAGCATTAAAATCAATGACCAACAAAATGGCACAAAACCTACGTAAGAACACAAAAGAGCAGATATGCATGCTGCGCCCAGATGAAGGCATGGGAAAATATTAAGAAGGGGGTGCCCAGCTGGCCCGGTGGAAAAGGCCCGGCGGGACAACTCCTTTTTGCAGGCCCCGAGGAACTGAGAAAGACTCCACAGGGCCCAGATGTCACTAGGATGACTCTGCAGATGGAGGCAATGGCAAATCACCTCTGCTTTTCATTTGACTGGAAAGCCCCTTGGCTGGGTCGCCATAAGTCTGCTGCAATTTGATGTCACACACATACATTAACTCTTGATGTGGCAGCAAATAAATTCTTAAAAGCAGAATTTGTGTGCCAGTATATATACTCCTAGGCTGATTCCATGGAAAGAAATCTCAGACCAGGTTTTTGGGGACAGAGTGCTGGTAGATGTATACACACCACACATAAATGTATGTTCATATATGTATTTTTTTATGCCATTAAGTCGTAACTGAGTTATGGCGACCCCGTAGAGTTTTCAAGGGATGTTCAGAGGTGTTTTGCCTTAGCCTGTCTCTGCATCATGCCCCGATATTCCTTGGAGGTTGCCCATCGAAATGCTACCAGGACTAACCCTGCTTAACTTCTAAGATCTGACAAGATCGGGCCAGGACAAAAATCTGATTCAAACTTGTAACAACAAACAAAAGCAAACTGTGAAACGTTTAAGAGTCTAGTGGCGGAAGGACAGTGCATTAGAAGAAGCGTGCTAGCCCACCATGGCCTCAAAGGCAAGAATGGAATCGCCACCTACTTTTGTCGAGCTCTGCCAGCGGGAAGCCATAGGACCTGCCCCATAAATCCGAAAGACTTCTTCAACGGGAATGCTGTTCTGCAGACACAGACAGAGGGCCGACAGTCAGTTTGCCATCTTTCTCCCCCGTTTTTTAAATGAGAATTTTTATTTGTTTTACACCTCTAAATAGCACAAACATAGAAAGAGAAGAAGAAGAAGAAGAAGAAGAAGAAGAGAAGGAGGAGGAGGAGGAGGAGGAGGAGGAGGAGTTTGGATTTATATCCTCCCTTTCTCTCCTGCAGGAGACTCAAAGGGGCTTACAATCTCCTTTCCCTTCCCCCCTCACAACAAACACCCTGTGAGGTGGGTGGGGCTGAGAGAGCTCCAAGAAGCTGTGACTAGCCCAAGGTCATCCAGCTGGTGTGTGTGGGAGTGCACGGGCTAATCTGAATTCCCCAGATAAGCCTCCACAGCTCAGGCGGCAGAGCTGGGAATCAAACCCGGTTCCTCCAGATTAGATACACGAGCTCTTAACCTCCTATGCCAAATCCATACATACCATTTCAAATCCCTACATACCATTACCATCTCAGCATATGATGATAAAATCAGAGCTTCCCTTTCAGTCCTGTTGAGAGAGAGAATCTTCTGCCATTGAGACAATTTCCTGTCCAGATAAAATCAGAAAAAGGGGAGTGGGATAATTAAGTCGACTGAGCTAACAAATCAGAATTTGTGTCTCCTTTCTACACTTGTGTGATTGACCTGAAGATGAAGGAATCCCCAAAATCTATATTGGCCAAGCATAACACATACAGGCGAGTTCTTAACTGGGCGACATCAGAATGCATCAGAATGCAACTGCACTGGGCCAGTGGTATATCTGTCGCAAGATCCAAGTCTTAATATTCATCTCACTTACGTTTTCTCATTTCCCAAAGATGTTTGGGCTTCTAAATCACTGAGCCAAGATAAAGCAGCATTTGCAGCCAAGTCATGATGAGCCTGGAAAAAGAATACACACAAAATATACTTCCAAGCACTGACATTTACTTACAGTTCATCTTACCACAGTTTGTATATATGTGGCGTTGCTTCACAGGGATCTTAGTTTTCACCTGGTCCATGTGCATTGAGAACAGAGATTCAGCCAGGCCAGACTCTTGCTTCTTTGTTTTGAGAGATTTGCACAAAATTAGACATGGACTTCCTTGTGTCAGGAAAGGGCATCCAGACCACGGTGACTGACACATAGAATCTGTGGTCATCCAGCTTCCTTAAGTAACAGAACTGTTACTGAATGACCCCATAAACGTCTCTAGTTATGTAAGGTTCTGGTGCTTGGGGAGACAGCTTGAATTTTTACCAGTAAAATCCTTGTTCCCCTGGTGGAAATATGGTTGTCTGATATGATTATAATGGGAAGAAACTGTTAGCAGGGAAGCAACACAATGAAGATGTATAACAGTGATTCCCAAAGTGGGCGCCACCGCCCCCTGGTGGGTGCTGCAGCGATCCAGGGGGGCGGTGATGGCCACAGGTGCATTTGGGGGGCGATGAATAACTGTAAGGGGGGCGGTGAAAGCATAAAAGAAAGAAGAGAAGATTTAGAAAAAAATGATTTATGTATTCCGCTCACAACGCTTAATTTTTCTTTGAACAACGTAGTTCATAAATAGTTCATAAATAGTTTCATAATTTCAAAGTTCAATTATTCTAATTTACACCTTTCTTTACTATATTTTACGAAAAAGGTAGAAACATTAATACATATATCTTTCTGTTTAATTGCTATTAAAAATTTTAAAAAATTAATTTCCAGGGGGCGCTAAGTAATATTTTTTCTGGAAAGGGGGCGGTAGGCCAAATAAATTTGGGAACCACTGGTATATAATGTTCATAGCGAGCAGGAATTCTTCAGCTTTGAGCACTGCTCACCCATGGCCTTTCCCACACAAGTCACTTAGAACGTTTCCAGAATGTTTTCAATCCCCCCACCAAATTGCTACAACATTTGCCTGCACTCATCTCTTTCAAACGTTTCATGGCCACTGTAGGACGGACGAGGTTTGCTTATTCGTCGAAACAATGCTTTGTAGATTCATAGCTTTGATGCTCTGGAGATCCATTTAATTGATGCTGCGTTGATTCAACCACAACAGCAAAAATACCGCACAAAATGACAAAAATGAAGAGGCAAGGGGGAAAGGAGTGAGGTGAGGCGTGTGAAAAAGTAGTGGCCCAAGGGGAAGTTGGGTGTCGGCAGAGAGGGGTGGAAAACAGCCTGGCTTTTCATTGGGAAATATAAAATGTTTCAAATATGATCACACTTGAGAGAAGTCGGCTCATTTCGGGAAAATAAATGCTGTAAAAGTGTTTCCAAAAACAACGGAGAAAAATGTTTTTGAAACATTTTCAAAATCAAAGGGTTGGTGGCGTGTGTGTGTGTGTGTGAAGGAATGCAGAACTCCACAGAGGAAATGTTTTATTTCCAGCCTGAAAACATCATAATTGCAAATGTGGAAAAGGCCCGTGGCATTTTTCTCCTAATTTTCTTCCAAGGAGCTTGGGGTAGCTTACGTGGCCTTTCATTTCAGCCACACAGCAACCTTGTGAGGTAGGTTAGGTTGAGAGAGTGACTGGTGCACGGCCCTAGTTTCATAGCAGAGTAGGGATTTGAATGTGGATCTCCAAGGTCCTAATCCTGTGGTGGCGAACCTAAGGCACTCCAGATGTTCATGACCTACAATTCCCATCAGCCTCTGCCAGCATGGCCAATTGGGAATTGTAATCTATGAACATCTGAAGTGCCATAGGTTCGCCACCACTGTTCCAATACTCAACCCACTATGGCATAGGTGTCAAACTCGCGGCCCTCCAGATGTTATGGACTACAGTTCCCATCATCCCCTGCCAGCATGATGCTGGCAGGGGATGATGGGGACTGTAGTCCATAACATCTGGAGGGCTGCGAGTTTGACATCTGTGCTCTACGTGTTCCAAATACTTTGCTACCCTCCATGATGGGAACTGTAGTCCATAACATCTGGAGGGCCACAAGTTTGACACCTATGCACTATGGTGTACTGGTTCTCACTTTTAACTCTGATTGGCAGGGCTAATGGATCTAGCTGTTAACTGAGCTCTACATTTTACTTCCTTCCCCTCTTAGTAACTGGTAGCAAAAGCAAGTATTTCTGTTCATTGCTCTCCAAGCAGAATGTTTCAGACCTGGCCAAAACAAACACAAAACCCTCAACAAAGCTTGAGAATAGAATAACAATAAAATATTGCTTTACCAAGTCATCTAGAAAGTTGGTTTGCTTCTTCCCTTGGGGATCAAATGCATTTTCCCGAAGTCTGATGCCAACGTACTCTACCCTTCAACAGAAAGAACAGCTTGGAATTAAAGCAAGTTATGATTTCTTTGTGTAAGTTTGTGGAAAGGCCACATTCTCCCCAATCCCAAGAGTGCAAGGTGGATGAAACTATAGTATAGGGCCACCGACTCAAAGCTAGCAAGTTCCTAAAGATTTGGGGGCGGGGGTGGAACGGCAAGGCCTGGGGAGAAGAGGGATATAATGCCCTAGAGTGGCCTAGAGTCTGCCCTCCAAAGCAGCCATTTCTCCAAGGGAACTGATCTGTGTGGTTTGGGGATCAACTCAGTGGTGGGATCCAAAAATTTTAGTAACAGGTTCCCATGGTGGTGGGATTCAAACTGTGGCGTAGCACCAATGGGGATGGGCGGGGCACGATGGGGGCGTGGCCAGGCATTCTGGGGCTGTGGCAAGGACGCAGCTGCTGCGCTGGTCCTTGGGTGAGAAACGAATGCACGCAGGCGCAGGCTGACACGAACGCCGGTGCACCTCCTGCTAGACTGCTTCAAGTTCTGCGCACTACTGCTGAGAGGAGGGGCGTAACTAAGGCAAAAGTCACGTGACAAAATCACCAATTAGTAACCCCCTCTCGGCACACACAAATAATTAGTAACCTACTCTCGGGAACCTGTGAGAACCTGCTGGATCCCACCTCTGGATCAACTGTAATTTTGAGGTTTCTCCAGCCCCCACCTAGTGGCCCTTCACTCCAATCTCTCTCTCTCTCTCTCTCTCTCTCTCTCGCTTTATATATATATGGTGTATTGGTGACGATTCACTTTTTAAAGGGTTGCACAGACGTGTGAGCAAAGGGGGTCCCCGTCTCTTGCCCTGGAAGTATTAGCATCCTGCAAATACTTAAGCATCTTGAATTCTATCGTTTCATGAACAATGAGAAAAATGACCAGCAACCGTTTTCTAGAGCCCATTGTATTGTTTAGCACAACAGGCTTTACTGCTAGCATGGTAATAAATCGGATCCTGAGCAAAACGCTCCTCTGAGTTCTCTCAGAAAATGTATTACCTCAACTAAACATCTTTCAGGAATTGTGGTGCTCCTTGAGGCCCTGGATAAAATAAAGTGGGGAAATCCTTAGAAGTATATTGGGGTGGTGTTTAGAAACGCAATGAGCCACACCACTTTATTTCCCAGAATACTTTGGCTGGGAACCAAGCAAAGAAGAAGAAGAAGAGTTTGGATTTATATCCCCCCTTTCTCTCCTGCAGGAGACTCAAAGGGGCTTACAATCTCCTTGCCCTTCCCCCCTCACAACAAACACCTTGTGAGGTAGGTGGGGCTGAGAGAGCTCCGAGAAGCTGTGACTAGCCCAAGGTCACCCAGCTGGTGTGTGTGGGAGTGTACAGGCTAATCTGAATTCCCCAGATTAGCCTCCACAGCTCAGGCGGCGGAGCTGGGAATCAAACCCGGTTCCTCCAGATTAGATACATGAGCTCTTAAACTCCTATGCCACTGCTGCCCCCAAAGCAAAAGAGACTTGAAAACGTGGTCTCATCCTGTCCTCAGAAAAAAAAAGCACTATGGGAGCTGATACTGTTCTCTGGGTCATTCCTGGAGTACACCCCCCCCCCAGTTCAGTTTTACAACAGTCAGTTATATTGGGCAGCTAAACAGTTCCCAGCAAGGCCGGAGCGTGCACCCTGCACCCCTGCCCGCCCCCGGCACACCACGCCCTCACACCGGCACGCGGCCATTGCATCGCGCGCACCCCTATCCCCTTGGCGCTACACCACTGGTTCCCACTGTCCATATTGTTGTAGCTTCAGGATCTAAGTCTTCCATACATGGATCTATTTCAGGGACAACAGCTGACCCCCTAAAGAATGCAGATGTATTTCTCCCTTTTGCTCAGAAAAGGTATCACTTAAAAGAACTCGACGAAAATGTGAGACTATGAGTACACGATATCAAATGCAGCAGCTGTTTGACATGTGTTGATATTTAGTACCTTGCAGAACACTGCTGACTGGCATAGGGAGTGGAGATTTTGGGGGTGGACTTGGTGGAGCCTGATGAGGGTGGGGAGCAGTGGTGGGATCCAAAAATTTTAGTAACAGGTTCCCTCGCCAGCCCGCCCCCCTCAGCAAAGGGGGCAGAGGCGTATCTAGGCAAATCTGAGCCCTGGGAAAAACCTGAGTTGGATGCCCCCCCCATGGGCAGCCACCCCACCATGACCCCCCAAATTTTTTTTGCACCAGGTCATTTCTAAATCATCATCACATTATAGAAAATGCCCCAACTCACAAATCTGAACACAGCAATGGTAAGACACACAGGTTCTTTGATCGAGACTGGTGAGATAAAAGGTACGAAAGGCTGAGCATCCATGAACTGCAGTACCTGAAAGGGATTAACCCAGTTCAGGGAGTTACATTATTAGTCGCAATTGCTATATGGAATCTTCATGTTCAAAGGTAGTATGCCTCTCGGGGAGGCGAGGGCGTGGAGACGGAAAAGCGGACCCAATTAGTAACCCCCTCTTGGCACACACAAATAATTAGTAACCCACTCTCGGGAACTGGTGAGAACCTGCTGGATCCCACCTCTGGTGGGGCGGGACCTCAATATCATAGAATCCATCTTCCAAAATGGCCATTTTCTCCAAATGGACTCATCTCTATTGGATGGAGATCCATTGTAATAAATGGGAATCTCTAGCCAGCACCTGGAGAACTGGCAAGAAGCTACTTACAAAAGTTTTCCTATTTCTTTCTTCAAGTGTTTCCTCTCCATGAGCTGGCGCAACGGCCCGCAGTGAAATCTTGCTTCAGACCCAATCAAACGAAACCTGGAAACACAGTAAAAGAATTTTTCAAAAACAGAGATAGATTTTTCAGGCCAGAAAGTCAATGAAGGAAAATGGGAAGAAGGACATTGTGTTCCTCTGTCAAGTGCTGCGATAGTGCCAGTGCTACAAATGTTGACAATCGCCACCATTTTGTTTGCTCTGTTTCTAACAACTCTCATTATAGTAATAATGCAAGGCATGGGGGCCCCATTCGAAACCCTACTTAATAATTAAGAATGCAGAAACGTGGCATTCCCAGCCTCCAGGTGGGGTCTGGAATTTTCCAAGAAGAAGAGGAGGAGTAGTAGTTTGGATTTATGTCCCACCTTTCTCAAGGTGGCTTGCAAACTCCTTTCCCTTCCTCTCCCCACATGAGACACCTGGTGAGGTAGGTGGGGATGAGAGACTTCTGAGAGAACCGTGACTAGCCCAAGGTCACCCAGCAGGAATGTAGGAGTGCAGAAACACATCTGGTTCACCAGGTACGCCTCTGCCATTCAGGCGGAGGAGAGGGGAATCAAACCCGGTTCTCCAGATTAGAATTCACCTGCTCTTAACCACTACACCATGCTGACTCCCGAGGCTAGCGCTCAGTTCTCCGGGAGAAAATGGCCACTTCGGAGTATGGACTCCATGGCATTATACCCTACTGAGGTCCTTCCCCTCCCCAAAAACGACCCTTTGCAAGCTGAACCCCCAAATCTCTCAGAGTTCCCTACCTGACAATCCTACCGAGAGGTCATCTCACCAACCTAAGCACAAGCTCTGCTTCTGCATCCAAAACTAAGAGTTTATTGCAAGCTCCACCTCCAAATCTCTCAGAGTTCCCTACCTGACAATCCTACCGAGAGGTCATCTCACCAACATAAGCACAAGCTCTGCTTTTGCATCCAAAACTAAGAGTTTATTGCCAGCAGGTGGCTGCCAACTCTTCTTAAAAAACTTCTAGACTCACGTGGTAGTGGATTTCTAGATCCATCTGGAAGTGGTTCTAAAATTCCTGGAGATTGATTTGGGGCTGGCGTCTGAAGAAGGAGGTTAGAGGATGGACCTTGACACTCGATAACGCCCTCCAACAAAGCCATTTTGTCCAGGGAAGCTGACCTCTGTTGTCTGGAGATCAGCTGAAACTCAAGATCTCCAGTCTCCAGTCTTTAACAGGAGATTAGCAAACCTATCTGGAGTTCCCCATAGGTTCAGTACCAATGCAAGGGTCCAGGTACCTGAGCACTAGGTAATCCAAAAAGTGGGGAGGACGAGGATTACATGTCGTGTGCCTGACAAGATCCCAAGAAAGAAGGTCTTGATACACAGATACTCTTCAGGCAGGCAAAAATCTCACTTTGGGGAAAAGATGGTGACTTGGAACCAGGAGAGCAAAGGTAGGGACCTCAGGTTCAGGTGCTGGAGCATCTGGATCGTGATCAATGCCTCGTGCAAAATGATAGCCTCACCGGGCCACCTGCGTCCAATTCATCCATGAGAGCAAGTTTAGGCTGTTGAGCTGGACAGGGAAATCTGTGCAATTATAACCCTGTCTGACTTGCAACTGTTTTACGGCATGACAAATCCAACCCAATTGTAGCATGTCAAATGCATAACCAACTCAGACTGCAAAAGCAGTCAGCCAAAGAACAAGGTTGACCCCAGCAAATCACCACTCAGGCTTGGTGGGCTGTGAGGGGCCGGAAATTCAGCATGTTCACTTCCTGCCTCATGAAGAAGAAGAGTTGGATTTATATCACCCCTTAGGGGGGAGGCAGGAAGTGAACATGCTGAACTCAAAGGGCTTACAAACTCCTTTCTCTTCCCCCTCACAACAAACACCCTGTGAGGTAGGTGGGGCTGAGAGAGCTCAGAAGAACTGTGACTAGCCCAAGGTCACCCAGCTGGCGTGTTTTGGAGTGTACAGGCTAATCTGAATTCCCCAGATAAGCCTCCACAGCTCAGGCAGCACAGCTCAAACCCGGTTCTTCCAAATTAGAATATACCTGCTCTTAACCACCACACCACTGCTGCTCCAAAGACCATCTCCCTGCACCCTTCCAAGATCCAGCAATGTGAAATTCTTCCACTGAAGACTAACAGTGTCTCTCCCTGGGTAACATTTCTCTTCCACCACCAGGGAGAACAATTCTAAGGAGAACCACAGGAAATAAAATAGAGCTTTTCATCTCGGCAGTTGGCCTTTCAATTTAGACCTGGATCATGTTGACGCTTACCACATATGAGAAATTTTAAGAAAACTTCCGCCCTTTTCTGATAATGGAAACAGGCATTCATAACTCAGTCTGTTAAACTCACCCAAAGCCGAAATGAATTGTTGAAGGTTTTACAAGCTACTTCTCTTCTTATTTGGAAAGTAAAATAGGAAAATTGCAGCTTACCTTAGTGAAGTAAGTAAATCCATTGGCAGAAAAATCCAAACCCCCCACCCAAACAAACAACCCTTTCCCCCCAGTGTGCCACAGACCCAAACCACCCCAAACCCAAACCATCCCCAAACCCAAACCACCCCCAAACAAACAACCCTCCCCCCCCCAGTGTGCCACAGAGTGCCACAGATTAAAGAATCTCATTACTTTGGAGAATCCCTGCTCAATGGGCATTAAAATGGTGCATGGCCTCTGGGGATTCTCTGGCTGAATATCACCGGGAAAGCATTTCGTCCCCGACCAGATGAAGAGGTTCCTCTGTTCTGGCTGGTGCCGTTAATGGGAGCTTCCCTGCTGCTTGGGAGAAGCGCAAGAATTTTTATCTGTTGCTTGGAAACACTGTGCTGCAAAGCCGAAATTTGGAGAAAGACAGCCAGTGGCTCTCCTTGGAATGTGCTTGGTAGGCTGTGAGCCAACCAGAGCGCAAGAGATCTGCATGCCCAGGCATTGGATTGCACAGCTAAATGTCTCTCAGTCAGCTTCCCCTGCTTCAAGATCATAAGCCACAGCTTTGATGGGGCCACTGTCATTCCCTCACCCAAGGCCTTTTTCGCGCGGCTGCCCCCAGGCCCTGAGCTTTTTTAGCCCAGTTGTTCCCTAACCTGACTATGTCCTCCGCCCCCTTTTCTGAGGCCTGTCAGGTGCAACAGCAACCACTTCCTCTTGCAAAGTCACAGGCAGCTATATCAGCATCTGGTATAGTCCCAGTTTTGTGTAATGAGCTAGCTTGGACTGGACACTCTAGAAAAGGACAAACTGCAGGGCTAAGGGTCAGACGAGGAAGGCAGGACAGCCACAGAAAGGCAGAGCCTCTCACAGGTGGGTCCCATGAGCTTCACCATTCCTTTGCCCTTCTCTGCTGTAGTGGGTTGCAGGAGACCCGTTCCTCACTCTGACTGCAGCCACAGAACGGCAAAGCTACTATTCCTCAGGAATATGTAGAGCAAGAGGAACTCTCTGCTACCGCGTGGATTCTGATTTAGTTGACATAAAGCACTCAAGAGCCAATAAAAAAATCTTTAATTTACTGTGAGGTAAAATATTCCTCAAGAAACGAGCAAAATCAAAATAATGTATCTGAAGCTTGAGTTCGTAACTCTGCACACTAAACTACTGGTAAGTAACTCTTTTAGTTACCGTTCATTTGTTTCACATTTCAAGTTCTAGCTGAACTGTAAACAATCTGTTCTCACCTAACTACCCACTTCTATATCCTGAGAGCTTTGTTTAAACCAACCCCTCAGTGTGAAGGCTTAGCTTAACTGCCGTAACTGCCGCTGATAGAATGTTCATGTTACCGCTGCCTTCGGTAACTTATGGGGCTTTCCGCACTGACAGAGTTGTACTGGTTTCTATCTAGGTTCACCTCAGTGTATCCGCACTGCAACTGAGCTCAGCGTTGTTTTGTCTCAGTTTCCCCCCCCCCTCAGAACTGCGACATCCCTGTTGCAGTTATGAACTGCACCTTTCTGCTGGAACAAGGTCGATACCGCTTCGAAGCTTCGAACGGATCGGAACAACACCTCATCCGTTCAACCAATCAGGAACCGCTTTTGTGGCATATGCAGAATGGGAGAGTCGTGGCGGGCATGTAACTGTAAACTGAAAACTGTAAAAAAAAGAATGCTTCCGTTTCCCATGGTAACACAAGCTCCAATCACGATCGAGGAGCGAAACAGGCACCAAGATGATCCCGCCCACTTAGCTCAGTTCCAGGGGGCCAAGTAAGTTGCTGTGCGGACAGCCTGGAATCGCCCCCCACTGAAGGGAACCGAGTCGATCTTAGTTCCCTTCTGTAGTGCGGAAAGCCCCTTAAAGTGGTTCTAGGGGTAATTTTAAAGTGATTTGGCAGCAAAACGGAAGAAAGCGCAAGAGACCGGAGATTCCTCGAGAGCAGGGGATTCTTTATTGCCAAGTGAACTCTCAAGCAGCTCAGCCAAAGACCGCGCTGCGAATCCCAGCGCAAAACTTTTTCTACACACAAGAAAGGGGAGGGGGTAAAGACCAGGAAGGGGGCAGGTCCCTTACCCCACAACACTAGAAAACATCAACATATCAAACTAGAGATACAGTTACAACTTTTATGAATGGGCCGGTGAAGCCTCCTGGACGGGCGTCTTCTCGCGGTGTTGCAGAAGCAGGGAGTCGGGAGTGTTCCATTCATAAAACCTGAGCGATTGGTAACACACCCAAGAATCGTATTATCAATGGGTGTTGGACCTTGTCCTGTCCTGAGGCTCCTGCCTCTTGGTTCTAAACAAAAGGAAGTTCAAATGACCCAATGATGATGCAGGAACGCTCTTCAACTGCTGGAACATCTGGGGTCACTATTATCAAGAGTTAATTTGTAAATCCAAGGGTTTTGACTTTTGGTGATGGGATTTCCTGGGTGTTGGCTTCTGTTGTCTTCCAGGGCTGCTTTTCCTTGAGTTCTAATACGAACTGCTATAAGCTATTATAATCTATATATCCATTCTACTTAAAAACAGCAATTTCCCAAACGTGATCATAAACGCTATTAAGCGTACACACAAAATTATAGATATATGATATATATATGTACTGATATATATATGTACTGAAACAAAATAAAGAGAGGATTGTTCAAGCAATGGATTGTTCCATTGTTCCATATCAGTACATATGTATATGTACTGATATATATATATATGTACTGAAACAAAATAAAGAGAGGATTGTTCAAGCAATGGATTGTTCCTAATAAGTGGTTTCTTTTGTTACTGGCACACATTATCTTTTTATTTTCTTTTGCTTCATGGGGCATGTTAGGGTGAAAGGGGGGTTATTCTTAGACTTAATTTTCATTTCTCCAGCAGTAACAGTCACTCCTGAAACTTTCTCCCAGCATGCAATCTCTTCACATGCCCCACCCAAGCTAAAATTTTGGGGCTCAATGTCACAAAATTTATAGCTCTCAAGTAAATAGACAATAGCAATAAGCAACATACATGTACTTGTTAACAGAGATCAACCAATGGTCCCATACAATGGTCCCATAACCACAGCAACTTAAAGCGTCAGCAACTAAATTGTCTCTGTTACAGAACTCAGAGAAAACTCAGTTTAGTTTGCTAAGCTGTGTTAGAAGCCATGCTCTTCCTGCTCCTTAGGTATTCAGGAACCATTCCTGTGGTTGTTGTCACGTTTAGAAGCTGTGTGGGAATATCTGGAAAATTTGATTACATGTAGGAAAAACTGAACTGAAAATAATCTTAATAATCTGTCGTTCTGTTTAGTGTTATCTGTGACATTTGATCAGTTGCAGGAGTATAACATCCTACTTCTCCCATACATGGATACTTACATCCCTCGACTGTTCATAAAAGCCTGAGCAAAGCTGAGAGGTTGCGTCTATGAGAGAACTCCCTCGTAGGGTACTTGTTATGAAGATAAAATGGAAGAGGGGAGCTACTGGAGAGAAAAGTACGATCTGAGCAGTGGTGGGATCCAAAAATGTTAATAACAGGTTCCGATGGTGGTGAGATTCAAACAGTGGCGCCGCCCCACACACGCACCTCCAGTCCCTATTGGGCAGGGGGGTTGCTTTAGTAACCCCTTCTCGGCACTCAGAAAAAATTAGTAACCACTTCTAGAGAAGTGGTGAGAACTGGTTGGATCCCACCTCTGGATCTGAGTATCTAACAAAACCACCACAAATAACAATGCCAGGACCTATGGTGCTCCAGATGTTCACAGACTACAATTCTCATCAGCCCCTGCCAGCATGGCCATCTGGCCCTGGGGAAGAGGTGGGCACTCAGCCAACAAGTTTCTCCATTTTCCCGGGGGCTGCTATTACTTGTACGAGGCTGGGGTGACATTGCAACTCTCGAACATATATAAAGCAGTTTTATATTAAATCGGACCTCAAGATCAATATAGTCTACTCGGGCTGGTTTGTGTTTTTTTTTTTAAGGGGCAGGTGCTGGGGGTTCCCCCCCCCCCCCCCCCCCCCCCCCGCAAACGTGCTCAGCTGCGCCCCTCCAGTTCCTTCCAACTTTCCCCAGACTTTGCACGTGGAAGAGAGAGAAATTTTCTCACAAACCAGGGGGCATACATTGAAAATGCTGGGGGGGAAGAATTAGGACTAATAAAAGGAAACACTTCTTCACGCAACGTGTGATTGGTGTTTGGAATATGCTGCCACAGGAGGTGGTGATGGCCACTAACCTGGATAGCTTTAAAAGGGGCTTGGACAGATTTATGGAGGAGAAGTCGATCTATGGCTACCAGTCTTGATCCTCTTGATCTGAGATTGCAAATGCCTTAGCAGACCAGGTGCTCGGGAGCAGCAGCAGCAGCAGCAGGCCATTGCTTTCACCTCCTGCAAGTGAGCTCCCAAAGGCACCTGGTGGGCCACTGCGAGTAGCAGAGAGCTGGACTAGATGGTCTCTGGTATGACCCAGCAGGCTCTTTCTTAAGTAGCCCCCCCCCCCCCCCCCGCATCTTCCGTGCCCTCCCAGGGGCTTGCAGGTGCCACCGAAAGGATCTCCCCCCCTTTCTCCCAGCGCCTCTTGTCTTGCCCTGCAGGCAGCTGCCTCTTATCCAATCCGGGGTGGATCAGCAGCAGAGGCGAGTCCTTGCCCGGAAGGGAACCGCCCCGGGGCTGCTTCGGGAAGCGGAGAAACGAAACCAAACCAGCCAGCGGGGAATCGAAACCAGCTCCCTTCTTCGTCCTCCACTTCCTCCTCCTCCCGCCCCATTGCGGAGGCTGCAGCCATGGCCGAGGAGGGTCCCATCCGGGAGCTCTGCCAGGAATCCACTTGCTCCATCTGCCTGGACTTGTTCAGGGATCCCGTCCTGATCCCCGGGTGCGGCCACAGCTTCTGCCGGGCCTGCCTGACCCAGAGCTGGGGGGAGCCGGCGGGGGCGGACACCTCCTGCCCCCAGTGCAGAGGGCCGGCGCGGGAAGGGGACCTCCGGCCCAACCAGCACCTGGCCAACATCGTGCAGGTAACCCGGAAGCTGCGTCCGGAGAAGGGCCCGGAAGAGGCAGCAGGTGAGAAGGAGGCCGGAGGGGAGGGGGGCGTCTGCCAGCTGCACCAGGAGCCCCTGGAGCTGTTCTGCCGGGAGGACGAAGCCCCCCTCTGCCTGGTCTGCAGCAGATCCCAGGAGCACAGAGATCACCAGGTGATCCCCCTGGAGGAGGCAGCCGGAGAGGAGAAGCCACCTATTGCAGCCAAGAAGGAGAGAGTGTGCCAGAAGCACCAGAAGCCGCTGAAACTCTTCTGCAGGGACGACGAAGCCCCCATCTGTGTGGCCTGTGACCGGTCCGGGGAGCACCAATATCACAAAATCGTTCCTGCGGAGGAGGCTTCTCAAGAGTACAAGGATCAATTCTGCAAATGTCTGGAGATTCTGCGGAAGAAGAGAAAAGCAATTCTGGTGTATGAAGCCCACATAACGGAGGAAAGCCAAGACCAGCTCAAGCGAACCAAAGAAATGCAGCAGAAGACGGTGGCCAAGTTCAGGCAACTGCATAAGTTTCTGGAGGAAGAAGAGAAACTTCTTTTGGCCCGGATGGAAGAGGTGGAGAGGGAGATAGCAGAGACAAGGGACCAGCACCTGGCCAGATTCTCTGAGGAACTCTCTTCCCTTGAAAGCCTCATCCGGGAGATGGAGGAGAAGTGTCAGCAGCCAACAGGTGAACTCCTGTGGGATACCAGGAGCACCTTGCAGAGGTATGAAGAGAAGGCAGAGTTTAAGTTTTTAATGCCTACACAGAAGTGGCCCATCTGGGACGTCCCGGATTTAAATTCTATTTTGAAGGTTATCAAGAAGCAAACCCAAGACACTCTGGATTCTGGACTTCACCTGCAGAAAGCAAATGTGGCTCTGGATCCAGACACAGCCCATCTCGCACTCATCCTGTCTGCGGATCGAAAAAGTGTGAGAAGAGGTCAATATGATAAATCTCGGTGGAAGGATCCTGAGAGATTCGAGAGTTCTCCTGCTGTGTTGGGCTGTGAGGGATTCACAGGAGGCCGCCATTTCTGGGAAGTCCTTGTGGGAAGCAAGGGAGGATGGTATGTGGGGGTTGCCAGAAAGTCTGTGAGGAAGGGATTGCCTACCTTCAGTCCCGAGGAAGGTGTCTGGGCTGTGGGGAAGAGGGAGCCCAACTCCCCGGCTTTCATAAAAGACCATGACCCTCCCCTGTCCCTGAGTGGGGAGCTCAAGAGGATCCGAGTCTGTCTGAACTATGCCGAGCAACGAGTGGCCTTTTTCGATGCTGACCGAGGAGCCCTCATCCACGAATACTCTGGAACCTCCTTCTCTGGAGAGACCCTCCTGCCCTTCTTTTTGGTGCATGGAGAAGGCCTCCTCAAACTCTGTTAAGACCTTCCCTTCGCACCAGGAGCATCAAGAAGAAAATATTGTTTCACAAAAGTTCCCTCCTTTCGCCCTGTAAAGGCCTCTCCAGACGCCCAAACTGATGGGTGTAAAATGGAGATATTTTCCCTCTCCATTCCCCTTTTTTTCTTTGTATATCTCTCTGAAACTAACAGTAACGTGTTTCACTTTATAAAGAATAACAGGCTGGTTGTCAAGGAGAGCTCTGAATTGACACCCCCCCCGCCCCCCTTCCTCTGAGTCACAAGAACAACTAAAAAAGTCCTGCAGAGGAAAACGAGGCTCTGCAAATGTAAGTTAGTATTCTGGACTTTCTCTTTTTGTTGGTTTATGGGGCACCACCTGTTAGGATTTGCCTCTTTTCAGCATTGCCTTTTCTGAAAGGCTCTGAAGATCCTTCCCTGTTGAGGTTGCTACATTCATCGCGGTTGTGTTTCAGATACCAGTACCTGCAAAGATGTTATGCTTATAATAAAGTTGTGTTACCTTGAAATAGTCTACTTTGAGTCTGCTCTCAAGGGTCTTGGGTGAAGGTCTTTCATGTCATCTGCTACTTATTCCCTTTAAGTAGGGGAGTAAGTAGCAGGAATCTTCTATATGCCAAAAAAAATGCTCTACCAATGAGCCACAGATCCTCTCCTTTTCTCGCAGGGCTTGCGTCAGGGAAGTATTTGATTCCCTCCCCACACAGAATCCCAAAGAAAGCACCGACTGGCTTGCAAATCACCTACCCCTTCCTTCACAGAACGATCCTGGACAGAGAATCTACCTGATTATGTTTTATTTCCTTGCAACTCTGTTGGTATATATACCAGTGGTGGCGAACCTTTGGCACTTCAGATGTTATAAACTACAATTCCTATTAGCCCTTGCCAGCATGGCCAATTGGCCATACTGGCAGGGGCTGATGGGAATTGTAGTCCATAACATCTGGAGTGCCAAAGGTTCGCCACCACGGATATATACAAATGTCAACTCTTCAGTTGTGAAAGAGTTAATGATGCTGTTTGTTAGTAAACATTAGCTAGATCAGCATAGCCAGTGGGGGCATTGAATAACTGATTACCTGCATTAGTGAAGTTGTCTATTGATTCCATTAATGAAGTGGTCCATCAGTCAATGAGTACTGAATATATTACCATAGACCGTGGCCCCTTCCCCACATGCAGAATAATGCACTTTCAATCCACTTTCACAATTGTTTGCAAGTGGATTTTGCTATTCCGCACAGTAAAATCCATCTACAAGGTGGATTGAAAGTGCATTATTCTGCATGTGCGGAAGGGGCCTGTGTGTTTCCAAGCACGTATGCACTAGAAAGGAAGTTGTGAAACTTTTCTTCCCTGAGTCACTCCTTCTCACAATGTAGAAACAGCTCAGCTTAGAGGGGTGTTGTTTTCTTCCGTGATACTCTCTCCTCCTATTTGCTTAGCAAACTTTATTTAAGCTAACCAGCAGCACCTCTGCTAACTAAATATACTTTTCACCAACAAAACTCAAACTAAATATACTTTTCACCAACAAAACTCAAACTAAATATACTTTTCACCAACAAAACTCAAACTAAATATACTTTTCACCAACAAAACTCAGAGACGAGGAAAGTGGGAATTAGTCATTTATTTTGAACATGATAAATTTGTTCAGACGGCTAATGAGAAACAGCTGAATAACTGCGCCTCAACAGATGGCTGAAGAGAAAAGGAAAATTTCCTTCCTTCAACTAGACATGGTGATAGGAAGGGACTGGCCCGTGTCATTCTGGATCTCCCAAGAATAAGTACTCCCCACCCTGTCTGGCGGATCTGATTCTGTTTGTAAAATTCACTGGACATTATGAGAAAGGTACACTTCCATTGCTAAGGTGGGTGATCTGCAACTTCTTATACTTAACCCAACCCAACCCCCTCTCCAAACAAAACAGCTTTGCTGTACAATCAGAAGAAGGAAGGGAAGAATTAGACTGTCTGGTGGATCAACAGTTTAGTTTGCGAGGACGGTGGTTGTCACTGCCTTTTTAAAAAAGCCCACAGAAATCGCTTGGGCGCCCAAGGGGTGAGAGAGTCCAGGTTAAGTTTCCATTTTCAGCTCGATTTCTCCTCAGACCGTGTAGTGTGAGGCCACCAGGCAGAGGGTCTCATTCATCCATTCGTCCGGCAGGCAACCTTCCTTTGAGAACTTGTGGAGACGTGCTGTTCAAAGTCTGGGCTGAGAGGACAGCTTGGCCTTCAGGTTGTCGGCAAGTTTGTCCAGGAACTCAAAGGTGTTCAAGTAGTCGGAGCGCTGCACACTGGGGTGGGACAAGAAACAGATGGGTCAATGTTGAGAATGCATGGAGTTCAGGGTTATCCCCCAAACCTTTCAAAAAACAGGACGCCACGAGGAAAGCTCTTCACGTAATCACCTTTCTCACTGCAGGATTTTGGAGCACCTGATATAATTTTTGCTACTGTAGAATGCCCTCATAGAAATATAGAAAATTTAAGGTTCAACATTTTCCTCACAGCATACAGACTAACAGTAGTCTGACAAGAACTGCAGCCCCTGCTAATTGTGACAATGGTTAATTCTGAGGGGGCAGAATTTGTCTATCTGTATTTTTTTAGAGACATCGATACATTTTACATATAACAGCAAATGCTTTCTATCATATTTGCATCAAACCTTTATTTATTAGCTACTGGTGCAGGCCAGGGTGGGAATCCTAAATGACTTCTCTCTTTTCAATTAATTCTAGTACACTTGTACGATGGTTGTTAACATGCTCCCCATTGTACTTTGGTATAAACCCTGATGCTGTAAACCCTGATGGCCAAATATTTATCACAAATCCCAGATTCTAAACAACGCTGGGTATTGACTCGAGCCAGATGTTTTTTCCCCTGCCCTTTTGCAAGGCCGGATTGTGAAGCGACCTCTATTACATAGAGTATGCCCCTTCTGTCCCACCATGGTGGGAACACTGGACCACATTTTATGTTATTGCCCAAAATATAACCCACAGAGGGAAGCTTTATTACTACCGATAATGGGAAATGTGCCTTCCAAAATATCAATCCCAAAATTGCTAAACAGTAATGATCTTTTTACACTTGGGAGAATAGCCAATTATTTGCTGCAAGTCATGTCCTTAAGAGGTATGTAAAATACGCTAATATAAAATTATATTTAAATGCGAAATACTCTATACCCCTGGTACTCCTGGGTTATTATAGAAGGTGTATACAAGGAGCTCATTGTTATTTATTGCATTTTAATGGAAATTTAATTAATTTATAGTAGTAATTAGTATATACCATTTATAGATCCTGGGGAAGGTTATACCTTTTTAGTAAATAGGCTGTGAATAACGAATGGCTAGAAATATCTTAATCCTGCCTTTTAACTGTAGTTATACTATATCTGTTCACAATTCCGCGTACAATGGAATGGTCAAAATTTTTTAATCTATGTTATATTTTTATAAATGAAGTGTGATCTTAGAATGTAAAACTACTCACAGACGGCATGTACAACTCTTTTAAATTTAATAACTGTCTATATTCACGCTTGTATACCTTATGCTAATAAAGGTCTATTGTGTGTGACAATGGTTGTTTTTTTAACAAAATCTGTATTTTTATTTTTTTAATGCTGGCCTTTATTGGTTGGGATCCACTCCGCCCTCCAATCCAGGCTAAATAATCCTTCATAATTCAGGTGTAACTCTCCGTGTAAGATACTGGCATTGATTAGATTGTTACATGTAATGAATGAAGACAAATGTTAAGAGTTTCCAGTCTCTCTATCAGGGTGCAGAAAAACAAAATAAGAATTAAACAGGATAAACAATATATGAGGGAAGAAGTAGCTGGAAGTGTAAAAAATTAACCAATGTCAGTAAAGGGTTATAGTGTGATACAAGTTTCTTTAAAAAATGGGTCCTGTTGAACTGTCAGAAGTTATACTAAGGAACTCCAAGTCTATGTTTATGCCAGGGTGACACTGTTTAATTTCCTGATGAGTTCTAATTTAGCACCTTTGCGTTATATATTCCCTTTTAAGTTCTTGCGTGGAACTATGACTTCCAAATCTGCAACTATATATTCAGAGAGATTAAAATGTTGCCCCGCTGCTTTCTGAATATTATGATTTCTTATGTCATGTTTGTCTCTATTGATCCCCTCACATAGCGACTGATGCGTTTGACCCAAGTAGGAGGAGGAGGAGGAGTTTGGATTTACATCCCCCCTTTCTCTCCTATAGGAGACTCAAAGGGGCTTACAATCTCCTTGCCCTTCCCCACTCACAACAAACACCCTGTGAGGTGGGTGGGGCTGAGAGCGCTCCGAGAAGCTGTGACTAGCCCAAGGTCACCCAGCTGGCGTGTGTGGGAGTGTACAGGCTAATCTGAATTCCCCAGATAAGCCTCCACAGCTCAGGCGGCAGAGCTGGGAATCAAACCCGGTTCCTCCAGATTAGATACATGAGCTCTTAACCTCCTACGCCACTGCTGCTCCGGAAAGTAGATACCGGAAGGTAGATACCGGAAAGGCATTGCTGGCACATGAAATTGGTTAAGGTGTAAGTGGATGAATCCAAGATGGACACCAAACACAGCAACCAAGTTAGATGCCAACCTGGTACTTGTATACACTCAGGGAATGCTATTACAAGACCTTATCAGCTACAACAGCTCCTTAGTCCTAGCCAAACTTTCCACAAAATCGGCTTCCCATTTTTGTGATCCATCAAACGGCAGAGTGAGGAAATTAACCCAAAGTTTCTGACGACATTTTTATGTATTAATTTCTTTGAACCCGCTTTTGTTTTCCTCCTGATCTTTAAAATCCCTCCCAGGCCTCCCTACTTACTTCGGTAGCCCTTTAATGCAAGCAGACAGATCTTTCGTCATGAAGCCGGCCTCAATCGTCTCGACGCAGACGTCCTCCAGGGCGCTGGCAAATTTCTGGAGCTCTGCGTTGTTATCTAATTTTGCTCTGTGAGCGAGACCTCTGGTCCAGGCAAAGATAGAGGCTGGCAAAGGGGAAGGGGGGTGGGGTGAGAGAAAGAAAAGATCAACCTGCCATGGAAATATCAAATGAATGAGCAGGCTAGTTTCTTCCCCAAGACTACTTAATAACCTGAATTCACCTGCAGATCAAGCAAATGACTCTAGAGCAGTGGTAGCGAACCTATGGCACTCCAGTTCATGGACTACAATCAGATGTTCATGGACTACAATTCCCATCAGCCCCTGCCAGCATGGGAATTGTAGTCCATGAACATATGGAGTGCCATAGGTTCGCCACCACTGCTCTAGAGCTTGTCCAAGGGAGGGTGACCAAAGTGGTAAAAGGTCTGAAATCCATGCCCTATCAGGAGAGACTTAGGGAACTGGGTACATCTAGTCTGGTGAAAGTTGACATGATAGCCATGTTTAAATATTGGAAGGGATGTCATGTTGAAGAGGGAGCAAGCTTGTTTTCAGCTGCTCCAGAGACTAAGACAAGGAGTGATGGATTCAAAGTACAGGAAAAAAGATTCCATCTAAACATTAGGAAGAACTTCCTGACAGTAAGGGCTGTTCGACAGTGGAATACGCTGCCTATGAGGTGACGGAGTCTCCTCCTTTGGAGGTTTTTAAACAGGCTGTTCGCGAGTGCATTGATTGTGTCTTCGTGAATAGCTGAGGGTTGGACTGGATGGGCCTCTCTTCCAACTCTACGATTCTATGACTCACTCTATATTGGGATTTTAGCCTCCCTCGGAGTCCTCATTTCTGGGAATCCCCTTTCCCAAAGCATTATCTTGGAATTATGATGGCGGCTTTTTTTGTATCCTGAACATTTGATGCATTCTTGCTCTTGATTTATTTGGAGATGGTGCTTTGATATCTCATCCTGGTATCTATGTAGAACAGGGGTCTTCAAACTATGGCCCTCCAGATGTTCATAGACTAGAATTCCCATGAGTCCTACCACTTGGCCATGCTGGCAGGGGCTGATGGGAATTGTAGTCCATGAACATCTGGAGGGCCATAGTTTGAAGACCCCTGGTGTAGAAAGTTCACTGCCAGGGAGCTGTGGATGTATCACAGCAAGTAATGGCATGTGTCACGAGTCCATGGAAGTACTTCACAGCTTGTTCAGGTCCGAATTCCATCCACATGACAATAATTTCCTCTGTGCCACATTTCAAAATATGTTTTGGGAGTGCTAATAATCAGAAGTTTCCCCACCCCAAAATGCAGAGTTCATTTTTTTTCATACATCTTGGACACATCTGCATTGCCAACAGCACAGTTCTGGTCCTTAGAGTACAATGTTTCATCTCACATGAGTGGCCTAACAAAGAACCAATGTTTTCAGAGTTCTGTGTGGATACGGTGCAACTGTTGTAGCTGGCCCATGGCTTGGATTCTATAGCTTCCTTTCTCTTGCACTCCTTTAGTGGAAACGGTGCTCCACTGTGAAGCATGTTCTTCTCACACTAGGAACTTTTCTGCTCCTAGAAAGACCTTTGTCTTGCTTAAGGAAAGGTCACATAGTCTGTCTCAGGAAAAGATGTTAGCGGGGTTGTATATTCCTCCACCACAAAGCTGGACCTTCTTTGTGGTAGAATGCTCCGTTTGGGTCCTAGTGCCTACCAGTTTGCAAAAGGCATTTAATGAACTATAAACGCTCTTGTATTAAAGTACCATGTTCAATAATGCACAAAATAATGGCTTTGACAAAGGCAGAGTGTAAAAATGAATAATAATTTTCATATTTGTTCGAGATTATATTGTAACGAGGAAACATACAACCTTCTCAACCGCTGAACCTCAACCGACTGTTCTAACAACCGACTGTACTAACCTCTGGCACAGTGCCAGAGGGAATAAATTCTGCAGTGGAGGACCACTTCTGCAATCGATGAAGATGTGTGCAAGCAGAAAGGAGGTATAGAAAGCAAGCTTAGGCATTTTGTGTAGATGCTCAGTACTACTGAGAAAGCAGAAAGTAGCGTACCGATGGGGTTGGTGGAAGTCTCTTGGCCTTTCTGGTGCATGCGGTAGTGGCGGGTCACTGTGCCATGCGCAGCTTCAGCTTCCACTGTTTTGCCATCTGGACATATCAAGACGCTGGTCATCATCCCCAAGGAACCATAACCTGGGCAGAGGAATAAAGCAGGTGATACTTTTTCACTGAAATTCTGGGGCCCCTTCCACACGTGCAGAATAATACACTTTCAATCTACTTTCAATCCACTTTGCTTGTGGCTGCAAGCCACGTTAAAACAAAAGAATCGCAGACAGTGCGATTCTTGAAAAACCCAAGTTAGGGAGAAAACACGGGGTGGATTCGTGTGAGGAGCAGGATCTGTGCGAAATCATCAAAAAAAAACCCCGCCCCCCAATGGGTTTTATACTGTCATTAGCCTGTGTTTATTGACCCGTGAGGAAGGGGCCTAAAAGAGTTACACTAGACTAGTCTGAGGGCTCTCTTATACGTCACTGCCACCACCGGAATGTCAGTTGGCCAATCAGGTTCCTCAAGTATTGCAATAAAAGGGGTGGGCAAACCTTGTGCAACTGAATCAGACTGAACATCCCCGTCATAGTTCTTGCAGGCCCAGATAAACCCTCCCTCGGATTTCAACGCCTGGGCCACCATGTCGTCTATGAGCCGATGCTCATACCAGATCTTTTTGGCCTCAAACTGTGACCTGTACTCCCTGAAGAAACAAAGAGAACTGAATGTAAAACACGGCAATTACAAGTGTGCCTGCAGACTGAAAGAAGAAGGAAAATAAGGGCACTTTTGCACATTCATAATAATGCATCTTCAATCCACTTTTGCAATTGTTGGCAAGTGGATTTTGCTATTTCACACAGTAAAATCCAGCTGCAAAGTGCCTTGGAAGTGGATTGAAAGTGCATGATTCTGCATGTGCGAAAGTGCCTTCTCTTACATCTTGCATAATGTGTAAGAGGGAGAAAAACATGACATAGGATGCAACAGAAAAGTACATACAGGTCTGTGCAATCTGGATATAAATCTTTCCCCTTGCATATCTGCAACAAAAAGGGTGGGAGACTTACTCTCAAAGAAATAAGTACATTGCAATGGAAGAAGAAGAAGAAGAGTTTGGATTCATATCCCCCCTTTCTCTCCTGCAGGAGACTCAAAGGGGCTTACAATCTCCTTGCCCTTCCCCCCCCCCAAACAAACACCCTGTGAGGTAGGTGGGGCTGAGAGAGCTCCAAAAGCTGTGACTAGCCCAAGGTCACCCAGCTGGCGTGTGTGGGAGTGCACGGGCTAATCTGAATTCCCCAGATAAGCCTCCACAGCTCAGGTGGCAGAGCTGGGAATCAAACCCGGTTCCTCCAGATTAGATACAAGAGCTCTTAACCTCCTACGCCACTGTGGAAGCCACACAGCACCCTAAACAGTCATCTATCCTCACCTACAAACAAAGGCGACCCGCTCTTCTGAAATTTAAATTGAAACAGAAGCTCTGGCACAACACACTTTAAAGATTGCCTTTCCTTCCTGTCTAGCTCATGGGAGCGAGCAGCTAAACTTCACAAAAAGGAGAGCTCCGTCCAAGCCTCTCTTGAGGTTCACATTACAATAGAGATGTTAGAAGAGCACTTTGCCCATGAGAAAGTGGGGGAAGGTGTTCTTGGTACCAGGGAATAGACGGAGGAAAGGGAAGAAAAGTCTGGGGAACCAGATTGAGTCTTAGGCCAGGGTGTCCAACTCTAGGGCTTCAGATGTTCATGGACTACAATTCCCATCAGCCCCTTCTGACATGGCCAACTGGCTGATGGGAATTGTAGTCCATGAACATCTGGAGCGCCAGGGTTGGATACCCCCGTCTAAGGCCCTTGAGTCCTATCTTTAGTTCAGTTTTTATGCTTGATGCATATTATGAAGTTATTTTGAACCCTAAAAGTCTTGAGAACCAGTGTGGTGTCCTGGTAGGTTCTGGAAGATTCAAGTTTGAATTCCTAGTCTGCCACGGAAGCTTGCTGGATCAACTGGAGTCAGTCATCTTTTCTCAGCCTAACCTACCTGCCAGGGTTGTTGCGAGAATAAACCGAAGGAGAGGACTACAATGTAAGTCTCTTTGGCTCTCCATTGGGGAGAAAAGCGGGGAATAAACAGACTAAAAATAAATTTAAAAAAATTATCTTGCTAACACAGATATCCACAATTTCCAATCCGATGTCAATTTAAGTTGAGAAGCTCTATAAAATGCACAAATCAATTCGGTTCCCACTGGTTCTGAGGAGGGGGGGGGAAGGGATTTTGAGATTCAAGAATGAGCTGTTCAAAAATCAGGAAGACAGGGTCTCCTTCCCTTGAATGCAGCTATACCTGGAAAATGACAACAAAACCACAAAACGTTATTAATTACTTCTCATAGATCTCCTGAAAGATGTCCTTGAATCGGCCATCGTATTTCTTCAAAATGGTGTTTTTGGTGCTCATGTACAGAGGCCAACTTTTGGACAGGGCCATCTGGAAGGAACTGTGCGCAAAGTCCTTGATGGATTGGTCGAGGTTGAACATCCCCAGAGCCACACCGCCACAGTCTGTGCCACGGAAAGAGCAAAGCAAAACAAGAATTCAGCTACAATAAGACCTGGCTTCTGAGCAGCACAACAATTCATGTGACAAACACTTATATACAGACGGCCATATTTCCAAACATTAGGGCACAGCCCTTTCATAAAACCATGTCTTTTCTTCAGGGAAACAGAATACTCTTAATAAGACGCTGGAGTATTATGAATATCCATGGTTGTGATGTGTCCAAATAAGATTTATGTCCACAGAAGCTGGCTGAGTGACTTTGACCTGTAAACATTTTGTAGGGAGCACTTATATTCTCCAGATGTTAGTGGGATTCGAGCAAATAGATGGATCCCATCAGCCCCTGCCAGCATAGCCAACTGGCCATGCTGGCAGGGGCTGATGGGAATTGTAGTCCATAACATCTGGAGTGCCAAAGGTTCGCCACCACTGCCTTGGGGAAATCACTCAGCCTCACAGATTTGTTGTGAGGATAAAACGGAGGAGAGAACGATATGTTTATTTTATGAAAGGGTACTGGGGAGGGGAGGGGCTGGCAGTTGGCAAGCAGCTATTCCTTCAGGGGTGCACCAGGATATAAACTAGGGGTGGCCAATCTATAGTGCTCCAGATGTTCATGGACTACAATGCCCATCGGCCCCTGCCAGCACAGCCAATTGGACTACAATTCCCATCAGCCCCTGCCAGCACAGCCAGTTGGACTACACACCTCTATCAGCCCCTGCCAAAGCAATTTCAAGCCAGTTGGACTACAATTCCCATCAGCCCCTGCCAGCACAGTCAATTGGACTACAATTCCCATCTGCCCCTGCCAGCACAGCCAATAAACTATCCCTGTGCTACCCAGGAGTGGGGGAACGGGAGACCCAGAGTTGGAAAGTAGCTGGAGGGCTCTGACCCTCCCTAGTGGGAAGTTCCTACAAACATCAGATGGTGGCAGCAGTTACCAAGACAAAACCCTCGATGAGGAGTTGAGAACCCCTGGGAGGGGCCCAGGTCAAAGCAATAAGTAACAAAGTGATGGCAAAACCCTTTCGGAGACCGAAAGTGCCCAGAATTGCAGAACTCCAAAACCCACTTTATTTATCACAAAGTGCCAACACGGCACTTAACCTGAATACTGAGGTGTCGAGTTTAGAAAAAAAACGGTTCAAGCCCGAGATGCATGCTACTCCAGGAGTAAGCTTGGTGGTAGTCGGTGGCTTGGCTTTGAAGCAACTGTGCATCCTTTTGAATGGGTGAATCACTTCCATCCGAGGAGGGTTTGATTACTTCCAGAAGCAAAGCCCCATTGCCAAAGCAACTGAACTCGTTCCGGTAAAGGGATTTGCAAGCCTGAAGTTCTTGCATGAAATTCATGCAGTGGGTTGAAAGGTGCCAACAGGGGTTAAATACACCCTGGCTACTTGCTTCCCTCATGAATTTGGTCTGTAGTTTTAACACTACTGTTCGAGCACGGCTGCCCAGGCTACAGCCTGGATGCATGTGTGATCTAACTCTGTTTCATAGCGTGCCCGCAGAGTAGGGTTTCTGAGGTGCCACCTCTGGCACCCATGCCATAGGTTCGCCACCACTGCAATATAAGTTGGTTTGAGCTGCCACTGAGAGGAACACGATGAGTGAACTGAAAATGAATGAAACGGAGTTTTGGAAGGCATTTCCAAGGAAAACATCATCCTTTGACGGAGACGCTGGTTCCCGGCAAGGTTCTCCCTGCAAATATCAAGCTAATGTCTCCTTACAACTTTACTCTGTTTTTCCCTTCCTTCAAGAAGCTGAACATGCCACACATAGATTATCCTTCCATTTTATCCTCACAACAATCCTGCGAGGTAGGCGAGGCGGAGAAAGGGTGACCCTCACTTTGAAATGTGTATCACTGACTTAGAGACTGATTAGAGACAACGCCTGCATTTTTAAAAAATGCCTGTGGAGTTTAATTATTTTATTGCCTCTTGCTTCAAACTGCTGGGCATAACGTGAAACCAGCGTAATTCAAAGCAGCATGACTGGAATTCGCCATCACACCTGGAGGAGTTTGCCCCCTCTCTTTGTAAACATTTTTTAAAAAATAACATCCCATCCAATGAGCGCTGTAGTGAACTTGAAGGCTTGCGCACAGTTAGATGTCATTGGTCAGTCCTGAGAAAATGTACTATGGAGACTGGTACCCAATTGAAGAAGAAGAAGAAGAGTTTGGATTTATATCCCCGCTTTCTCTCCTGCAGGAGACTCAAAGGCTTACTTAATCTCTTGGCTCCTTCCCCCTCACAACAAACACTCAATTCTGGTGAGGTAGGTGGGGCCGAGAGAGCTCCGAAACTGTGGATTCAGCTCCAAGGTCCTCCCAGCTGGCGTGGTTATTATTGGGAGTGTTACAGGCTAATCTGAATTCCCCAGATAAGCTACCTCCACAGCTCAGGCGGCAGAGCTGGGAATCAAACCCGGTTCCACCAGATTAGATATACGAGCTCTTAACCTCCTACGCCACTGCTGCTCCATTGGGCCCTTATAACATTGCTATGCTGGAGTGAATACAGTCAAGCTTTCTGAGAACACTGTTTATGGTTCCTAGGTGTACAGGGAATGCGGTGCTTCGATCAGAGGCCGGCCTTCAGAGGGTGCAGACAAGAGTTTGGAGGGATATAATTTATTACTGGCTAAAAATCCACCTGTAACCAAGGGGCCTAATACTAAAATGTATTGCAGATACCCACCAATCTGCTTAGAACTTGACAGTCACCCCAAAATTACTCATGATTGGACTTGATCCTGTATACTTCATGCATCTTTGGAGTTAGTTAAAGCGCAGTAAAGCTTTTTTGAACTACAAAATAACATGGCCCAACTACCAAACCCGTTTAGAGCCTTGAAATCACAGATAGGTACTGCTTTAGCTCCATACTAAATCTCACTTTTCCAAAATATCGATGCGCCTTCTCTAACGAACGCTTCAACACATTTCAATCAGCCCTGTTAATAGGGAGGTTTCAAAAATGGCCCATGGAAACACGAGTTACACTCTAGTACTAGTAATGAGACAGAGTCAATTACTCATTTATTATGGCACTGCCAATTTTATGTAGATGTTAGGAAAACCCAAGTATTGCCCTTGTTGTTTCGACACTTCAGTAAACACCAAACCCAGGAGTGGCAAGTACAATGAAATACAAAAGCAATTCACTCCCTGCTACATACAAAAAGACAAGCAATAAATATTCAAACGTGTTCTGAGTTCTATTGTATTTGAATGCTTTATATAATAGGTGATTACTGTTTTAATTGTACTGTGACACTTTATCATAAATTTCATAGCTATTTATTGGTTGTCTTTTTGTATGCAGCAGAGAGTAAATAGTTTCAATGCTTCACCCATTCTTGTTCCCTTAAACAAACAATATTTTAGCTAATTTCTTGTTGGAGGATAAAGTCCCCAACATTATATATCAAGTGGCAAAATTCTTTTAAATTGCCAGAAGACTACATTGGCTTAGGATATGGTGACCAGACGTCCCGCTTTTGGCGGGACAGTCCCGCTTTAAAACAATTTGTCCCGCGGCAGCGGGTTTTTGAACTGTCCTCGGATTTTGAGAAGTTAGCTGCCACACTGCTCCTCTTCGGCGCGTCTTAGCAAAAAGGGTAGCCTTCAACGCAGGTACTGCGAGTGCATCAGTTGATATTGTTGCTTCGCTTCCGCCGTTTCCTATCATAGGGCGGGAAACGGAGCACTTATAAGTAGCGCTGGCCCGCGCCGCGCTGCCCCGTCCTTAAGGCTGCCCGCCTACTTCACCCAGGTCTCGGTTTACAAAGGTGACAATCTGGTCACCTTAGCTTAGGATTTCTTGCGCTTAGATCTTCTAATTGTTGCAGCTTGCTATTTCATTCTGTATAATTAATGTTAGCATGTCCCCTTGAGAGGGAATGATCATGTACCTCTGGATATTTATTTACTTATTGTTTTATTGTTTTACATGCTGGTCAAAGATCGAACAAACGCATTTGACAAAAGATTTTTGACCCGCTGCCACCACATGAGATTCATAGCACAACAGGATCTGAACTCAGGTCTCCGTCTGGCACTCTAAGCACTACACTACAAATGACTCAGACCCAGAGTAGATTCTAGAGTAGTGGAGAGTTCTCTTTGTGAAGCAGTGGTATAAGAAATCTCTTTGTGAAGCAGTGGTATATGAAACATTTCAACCACACTTTCTGAAACAAAGAAGAGGGAAGACTTTTACCAGTTAAACAGGACCTTTCACTGAGAAACCCGATTCACTTGTTTCAGTAATTTAATATTTAAATTTTGTAATGGCAGCAGAATGTCTCATGACAGGAAAGTGCTCTGGTAACGAAACAGCCTCTGGCTCGCTCCGGCAACCATTGATGGAATATAAAACAGTTACAAAAATGAGTCACAAGCAAGTTCTTCATTCAGAGCTCAGGTAAGAACGGAGCCTTAAGTCAGCCACTATCTTGGTCAAACCAAGTGTTGTCTCTCCCCTCTATCTGAAACACGGGAGAAAATAATACTCTCCTATCCTTCGCGTTTCTGTAAGGATTATTTCTGAGTTTTCCTCAAGTTTCTAAGAAGTAGATGAAGCCCAAAACAATGGGTGGAAAGTTTGCTAGCTGGGAATTAAGGCCAGAACCGCACTGGCTTGAACGCCTTCCAACGAGTCACCAGCCTCCGCTTGTCACAGCTGGGACACAGCCACAATTGACACAGCCTGCAACTGTTCAACCGTGCCAGAATGCAAATCTTAATTGAATGCGACAATAGCGCGCCCCAGACAGTTTTTTAAGGACCATAATAAAGCCGTCCACCATTTCTGCCCTGTGCAACTAAATATAAAACATTCACTACACAGCTATCCTAACGTCTGCGGCCATAAATAGCAGACTGATTCCCCCTGCTTCAATATTCAAAGGCGGCATCAGTGAAAAGTGTATAATTCATAGTTCTAATGAATGAGGCCTCTTGTTTGTCCAGACAACGTCAACTCTGTTAATCCGCACACAAGCCCAATCCCCTAGCAACTTTCTGAAGCCACGCTGAAGGAGGCTGAGAAGCGTGAGGTTATTGAGACAACTCTGTCTCCATTCTCGGCCTCCCCTTTGGATAAATAAGGAAGCTGGTAGTAATTTTGTACAGAGCACAAGCCCTACAAATGCTCACCGCTCCGGAGATTTACCATTGCTTAAAGACTAGATTATTTGATCAAGAGTACCAATTTCTCCTGAGCAAAGCGCAAAGCTCTTGCTCTCCAATATTCTTTAGGATTATCCCTCAGAAATCTAGCCCTGCTATATACCTGCAACAACTTATTAATTACAATTGCAGATGGGTCATGACTAGAGCAAGGTGTAACTCTTTTCCGTCAGTACATCTTCAAGGTTGCTTCTCTGGTATTCCACAAAATGAGCGTTGCTGTCGATTTTGTCCTGATACAACTGATACACTTTCTCATATTCTGCTTCATTGTTCAAAATACAACAACATCAGAACTGATTTGAGAACTGTGTTACCAACAGGATTTATGCTCCTTTCTGATAAAATAAAAATGGCTAAGCTTCTAAATAACTCTAACGTTGAAATCTCTGAAGCTGTTGCTATATTTTTACTCTGTGTACTGCAAGTTGAGCAATAATGATCTTTTTATTGTATTTGAAATTCTTGGCACCGGTTTTATGCCTAATAAAGGTTTTGGATTTGGATTTGGACAGAGCACAAGCTTAAACCTCTTCGGAACTGCAGCCACCAAATCTCCACTCAGCCAAGAAGCTTAATGGGTGACTTGGTCCACGCCTGATGGCTATCTCTAACCTACCTCACAGGGTTGTTTTAATGATAAAAAATAGGCTGCGAAAAACACTGTATGTCTCCCTGAACTGTACTGTCAAAGGCTTTCACAGCCAGAATCAAGACTGTGTGGCCGTGGTCTGGTAGTTTTTGCTTCGAACATTTTGCCTGCATCTACGGCTGGTATCTTCAGACTCATGTACCATGGAGGCAAACATATGCCTCTGAAGATGCTAGATGCAGGTGAAATGTTAGGAGCAAAAACTACCAGACCACCACCACACTGCATGGAAAACCCTCACACTCTCTCTGAATTCTTTTAAGGAAAGGCAGAATAAAAAAAAAACCTCTAGAAATATCACAAACCCCATTATGTTCTCACACAGAGTGAACATGAGATGTTTAAAAAAAACTCTGTAATGTTCGGTTTCGCTGTAGGTAGGTAGTTACATCCATCTAAGCCCAAGGGCTCAGAAGGGATTGCATTATAAGGAAGAAAGAAAGATTGCATTATAAGAATGAAAGAAAATGACACGTAAACTCCATCCTACATATCACTTTTAAAAATAAATAAATGTCAGTCCAAGTAGATTTCACAAGCCCTTGTTTCACAACCAGTTGGGCAACTATTAAGGCGGCTTTGGATCATCTGGATTTTCCAGCTATGTTCTGGCCTCTGGCACAAGAAGAAGAGTTTACATTTATACCCCACCTTTCTGTCCTGTAAGGAGACTCAAGGTGGCTTACAAACACCCTTCCTCTCCCCACAACAGACACCTTGTGAGGTAGGTTGGGCTGAGAGAGTTCCAAAGAACTGTGACTAGCCTAAGGTCCTCCAGCAGGAATGTAGGAGTGCAGAAACACATCTGGTTCACCAGATAAGCCTCTGCCACTCAGGTGGAGGAGTGGGGAATTAAACCTGGTTCTCCAGGTTAGAATCCACCTGCTCTTAACCACTACACCGTCCCGGCTCTCAAGAAGAGATGGAAGGTGGTACAATGGCTGCAGCTGATAGAACCAGGCATTCAAAATATACTTCCTGTAATCCTGGTCAGCAGCTAGATTAATGGAAGGGCCGTTTTGAGGAACAACAGCAAGCCTAGACCCTCAATACCATTGAGGAGATGGCTAGCAAGGCCTGCTGTCACATAGCATCCAGCCCCTACTTCCTGGTTTGTGACTGGGTGTGTGAGTGGAGACTCAAGAGTGATATGGATTCAGCCTCCAACTACTCCTAGTGTAAGATTAGGGTCCATTGCTTATTTGATGCAAATGTTCAAATGATGTTATTCGCACAACGGCTGACATATTTTTAATTGTTTTTTTTCTCTCTCGCATACAAAAACACGCTCACAGCCCCTCAAGCACTTACGTTCAAAGTTATGTATTGTGTAAGTTACAGGTTTCCCACCATCTTTTGGGGTGTATGTCATCTCTACTTTTCCGGGGCCAGGAACGACAAAATCTGTGGCTCTGTACTGCAAGAGAAGGACAAATAAAATGGGTTACGCACAACAGCACAACCTAGAAAAACCGTATTTGCGTCCGTCCTGCTAAAATTCGATATCATTCTTGTATGATATCAGATTGCCATGTCTCTCCCTTAGTTGCTGGCAAAGGAGGGACATCATAGCACTTGCTTCAAAACGTTCTGTGCAACCAGATCTAGGCGTTGCACATTGCCCCACCTATTCAGATAGCTGACTAAATGTTGCAATTGATGCTGTGTATCGCAAGAAAGCGTATCTAAAATCTATAATGTAAAATCTCTGACAGCCATGGTTTGAGACAGCGCTGCTGGATTTGAATGCATTCACTTCTTTCTTGTCTTAAAACAAAGATTTCTGAGGTATGATAGCAGCGAGAACAGTCCCAAGTATAGGGTTTTTATCCTCTGGGGTTTTAAGTGCTTCTATGTTTTTATGTCAAGAGAATTATGCTGTTATGATTTTACTGCATTTCACTCTGCTAGTCCGTTGAACACACACGCACACTTACATCACATCAGAACTTTGGTCCATCAGAAGAAGAGAAGGAGTTTCGATTTATACCCTGCCTTCCGCTCCTATAAGGAGTCTCAAGGCAGCTTACAAACTCCTTTCCCTTCCTCTCCCCACATCTTGTGAGGTAGGTGGGGCTGAGGGAATTCTGAGAGAACCGTAACTAGCCCAAAGTCACCCAGCTGGAATGTAGGAGCAGGGAATCAAATCCAATTCATCAGATAAGAGTCTGCCTCTCAAGAGGAGGAGGGAATCAAACTTGCTTCTCCAGATTACAGCCCACCGCTCTTAACCACTACACCATAGTAGCATAGCTGTTTAGGCCCCACTTTTAGGAGATCTGAAGAGATTCTATGGCAGGCCCTTCTCTGGCAGCTGGGAATACATCTCAGACTCCAGTGACATACTCAAAACGTTACTAGAATAATTAAGTACGTTTCCAGGGGTTGTCAGGGTATCTAAAAGGAGATCCTGGGAAAGTGAGAATCTCTGTCTACAGTTTATCAGCAAGTGCAAGGTACTCGTGGCAAAGGACAAGAAATAGGAACTCCCTCTCTCAATCTGTGGTCAAAAGAAGAATCTGGATGTATACCCTGCTTTTCTCTCCTATAAGGAGACTCAAGGTGGCTTGCAAACTCCTTTCCCTTCCTCTCCCCACAACAGACACCTTGTGAGGTAGGTGGGGCTGAGAGAGTTCCAAAGAACTGTGACTGTCCCAAAGTCACTCAGCAGGAATGTAGGAGTGCGGAAACACATCTGGTTCACCAGATAGGCCTCTGCCACTCACACTCATGTGGAGGTGTGGCGAAACAAACCCAGTTCGCCAGGTATGAGTTTGCTGCTCACGTGGAGGAGTGGGGAATCAAACCTGGTTCTCCAGATTAGAATCCTCCTGCTCTGAACCACTGCACCAGTATTGTCTACTCAGACTGAGAGGGTCTCAGATTGAGGTGTTTCGCATCACCTACTGATTGAACTTGGGGCCTTCAGTATGCCAGGCAGATTCTCTACCACTGACCCACGGCGGCTTCAAGCAGGTTCACTGGAGATGAGGCACAGAAAACAAATGAATATACGCCAACACATACACAGTACAACTCAAAGCACTCACTTGGTCTCCAAATGCGTGACGGCCAATGATAATGGGCTTCACCCATCCGGATACCAGCCGGGGAATATTTTTGCAGATAATGGCTTCCCGGAACACTGTGCCCCCCAGAATGTTTCGGATGGTCCCGTTGGGAGATTTCCACATCTGCTTCAACTTGAACTCTTCTACTCGCTTCTCGTCGGGAGTGATCGTGGCACACTTGATGCCTACGTTGTACTTCTTGATGGCTTCGGCGGCTTCCACGGTGACTCGGTCGTCCGTCGCGTCGCGTTTCTCGATGCCCAAATCGTAGCTGCAAGAGCCAACCCCCCCATCACCAAAAGCATCACTGTTAGTTACGCGCCTCGTCAACTTATCCAGAATGTTACTGAAAGTATGTCCCTGCTCTAGAAACGTGGGATGAGAAATACATTTAAAAAACCTGGGAGCAGGAGGAGAGAAATCAGCACCCCGAGTTCAAATTTGTTTTTATATGCTGCCTTTCCTGGTTGCCATGACAGTTCACAAGGACCTGGAGCAGGGACCCTGATACAGTGATGTGCCTTCTAGTAAACTTCCCTTATAAACTAGCAGCCAAATTCTGACTGGAAAACATCCACCTTGCAAACCCCCATGAGAAGAAGAAGAGTTTTGGATTTATATCCCACCTTTCTCTCCTGTAAGGAGACTCAAGGTGACTTACAAACTCCTTTCCCTTCCTCTCCCCACAACAGACACCTTGTGAGGTAGGTGGGGCTGAGAGAGTTCTGAGAGAACTGTGACTAGCCCAAGGTCACCCAGCAGGAATGCAGGAGTGCAGAAACACATCTGGTTCAACAGATAAGCCTCTGTCACTCAGCTGGAGGAGTGGGAAAGGAAACTTGGTTCTCCAGATTAGAATCCACCTGCTCTTAACTACTACACCACGCTAGCTCTGGGGAAAGGACGGGATAAGAATCCTGCTGCTCTCAGATTCATATACTGCCCCCTGCAAAAAGTTTAATGAAAGTTTTTTTTTCATTAAAAATTCACTGAAAAGCCATGTGTGGAAATAAGCGGCGCCATCTCCTTTTGAGAAAAGAAGACTGGCGGCAGGGAGCAGCAGTGGCGTAGGAGGTTAAGAGCTCGTGTATCTAATCTGGAGGAACCGGGTTTGATTCCCAGCTCTGCTGCCTGAGCTGTGGAGGCTTATCTGGGGAATTCAGATTGGCCTGTACTGCCTCCCACACACGCCAGCTGGGTGACCTTGGGCTAGTCACAGCTTCTCGGAGCTCTCTGTGCCCCACCTACCTCACAGGGTGTTTGTTGTGAGGGGGGAAGGGCAAGGAGATTGTCAGCCCCTTTGAGTCTCCTGCAGGAGAGAAAAAGGGGATATAAATCCAAACTCTTCTTCTTCTTCATCTGTCCACCTCTGAATGAAGGATTCCTTACAGTCCTAGAGCCAAACCATAAAGTACCTTCAGCATTCCCAATTGAGTCAGCAATCTGTACAGAACGTCAGTAGAAATAAGCCACCTCACAGGTGACTGGGAATGTTGGGAAGGGAAATAAATCACTTGCTGCCAAGCTAATCCAGAGCGAATGTAACGCGAGACACTGGCTGAGGTTTTAGAAGAGAGAAAAAGCCCGGCGGGCCAATATAATATCAAAAGAATGAAAGAGTGTCCAAGGTGACACATTTGGGACTGCGTGCATGGGGATCATAATCAGTGCCATCAACGGTTGATTCTGCTATTGCAGCATCAGCCCGAGCAAACTAGCTCACCTGGTTAGGTGAGTTGCTGTGTTTTTGGAACTGGGGGAAAGGCCAAGGACTCGTGGGTTTACCTGACACCAGGTGCCCTGAAAAGCTCTCGCTGGACTCCAAAGGATATCCTTAGGGGGGACTTTCTCAACGGCCTGGACAACTAGCGGAAATGCAAAATGACTAAGGGTGCCGCAGGGGAAAAAGCATTGCTGAACATAATGGGATTTGCTACAGGGTAGACATGCATGGGATTGTGCTGAAAGTTTGCAGGGATTTGCTCAGCTACTGTAGGCCTTCCTGATTCACGGAGTCTGCTACGGCGTAGCATGTAGGGCTGCTCACAGGCCTGCAGAAAGAAACATCCTAAAGAAAGGTTGCAGAGTTTCGGTGCTGTCTGGTTGTGTTCTAGCAGTATTCTCTCCGACGCCTTTACATACCATCTGTGGCTCCGTTTCGGCATCTTCAGAGGATCACAGATGCAGGCGAAACGTCAGGAGAGAATGCTGCTAGAACACGGCCAGACAGCCCGGAAACCACACAGCACCCCAGTGATTCCGGCCATGAAAGCCTTCGGCAAAACATCCTGCGTTTCGACAGACGCTTAATGGGATGTTATTTACCCCACAGGATCATTCAGCTGCCCATTTCTGCTCATTAAGACTCTATTACAGGGACAGAAGATTTTACTTCAGGCCTGGAGGCAACCCTACATTTCAGCCAGGAGGTTTAAACACATAGGAGCCCTGCCAGAAACAAGGATGGCGGCTATTCAATCCCAGGGTGCTAGCCATGGTGAATTCCCTATGTCACAGGTGTCAAACTCGTGGCCCTCCAGACATTATGAACTACAGTTCTCATCATCCCCTGCCAGCATCATGCTAGCATGGGACGATGGAAACTGTAGTCCATAACATCTGGAGGGCCGCAAATTTGACACCTGTGCCCTATGTGTTCAATGCTGGGGAGGGGCGAAAGGCCAGAAACCTCTGAATAGCAACGCTGGACGTCAGCAGCAAGGGGAGGCCTTGGTCTTTACAGCCTGTCACTAGGCTCCCTCACAGGCAAATGTGGGGGCCACTGTGTGAAAAAATATGCTGAGACTAGATGAATCTCTGGCCTGATCCAGCAGGCAATTCCTTATGCTCTTCACTAGCATAAACCATGTCAAAATGATTAGGTGTCAAAGGGGATTGTATCTAGGTGTTTGAGATGCATTCCTAACTCAATGTAATTACTATAAGATATATGTAACCAGCCTGCTATATCAGTGGTTCTCAACCTGGGGGTCAGGACCCCTTTGGGGGTCGAACGACCCTTTCACAGGGGTCGCCTAAGACTCTCTGCCTCAGTGTTTTCCATCTGTAAAATGGATAAATGTTAGGGTTGGGGGTCACCACAACAGGAGGAACTGTATTAAAGGGTCGCGGCATTAGGAAGGTTGAGAACCACTGTGCTATAAGTTACCACTGCCATTCTGGGGCATAAGTCGGGGGCAAGGAAATGGGGGCTATCAAAAAAGCATTAGCAACATGGAGACTGTCAGGGAGATTGTATCTAGGTGATTGAGATCCTAACATTGAGTTAGGAAGGCATCTCAACCACCTAAATCCCCTTGACGTTAAGGGTTTCACAAAAGTTCCTGAAATCCTACCCCCTCCCAAGATGGCCTCCTATCTTTTGGATAGTCGTCATTTACATCAAGGGTCCCCAATGTGGTGTCTGTGGGTTCCGTTGTGCCCACCCCCCCTTTTTCTAATTCCTGTTTAGTGTTTTTAGGAAGGGGGTGGGACCAGGTAGAACTTTTGCTTCAAAAAGGATATGCAGGTTTTTAAAAATGTTGCTTTGGCAGCAGTTGTCACTCCAGCACAAGGAACCGCGTTGTGTTACTGAAGTTAAGCTATGGCAACCATTTTGCAGCTGACTCTGCCCCCTGAGGTAGCCATTTTGTTGGTGCGCCCAACATGCAGTGTCAGAATTCCAAACAGGCTCAAAAAGGTTTGGGACTCCCAAGAGATGTTAAAGAGTTAGGGCTGGCCAACAGCAAGCTTCTTTTCCAGCTCCCGAGACTAAGGACCTTTTTGCACGGGCCAAATACAGCATCCCAGGGATGCTAAAAACAGCGTCCCTGGGAGACCCGCTCGCGATGCCTCAAGAACTCCCTTAGTGGTGCTTGAAGTCGCTGTTTCTGAAACACTCGCCCCTGAGCTGCAGGTATTTGAAACAGCGAGCTTCCAACTCTTTCTGCCAGCGTAACGGCAGTGGGTGGAAGGCGCCATCCCCTTTCCTAATCGCTTTAACAGCTTCTTCGTTCCTGCCCTTCGGTAAACGCGACAGGCCAGATACCGTCCCCTGCCCTGCGACTCCAGAGCTGTTGCGCAAGCAGGGCAGGGGGGGGGGCATGTCCCCTGGCCTGTGCGACACGCCTGAAAGGCTGGAGAGGGGACTACGCGAGCCGCTCAGGGACAAGCAGCGCAGCTCCACACAGTGCTAGCGGTACTTCTTCCACCCCTACCGGGACTGTTACGTGCAAAGCGGTTCCAAAGCGCCGCGTCGGTGTCATTTAGCACCGCATCTAACCTGACGAAGCGCGGGCTGGCCATGCAGAAACGGCCTAAGTCATGGAGCACTGGATTCAAACTACCAGAAAAGAGATTCTAGCTAAACATTAGGAATAACTTCCTGGTGGTAAGGGCTGTTTGACAGTGGAATACACTGCCTCTGAGGGTGATGAGTCTCCTTCTTCGGAGGTTTACAAACAGAGGCTGGATTACTATTGGGGATGCTCTGATTGTGTGTTCCTCCATGGCAGGGGGTTGGGCTGGATGGCCCTGGTGGTCTTTCCCAACTCTATGATTTGAACAGGTATGCGGAAGTTTCTGTTTGAAGGCATTCATCAAGCGCTCGCAGATCCAGAAAAATACTATTTAATAAAGGTGAACAATGGATACAGGTATTATCGGAGGCTTTCACGGCCGGATTCAACTGGTTGTGGTGGGTTGCGGGCTGGCTGTGGATCTTGTTCTCAGGTATCATCACAGAGGTCTATCACAGCGGGAAGTCACTTCCCTCTGTGATACACCTCTGAAGATGCCAGCCACAGATGCAGGCGAAACGTTAGGAACAAGATCCACCAGACCACGGCCACACAGCCTGGAAAACCCACCACAACCAATGGATACAAGGTTGGATCTAACTAACCTTTTCATTGGTCAAAATAAGAGGATTGAAGGATTCTCTATGGCCGCCATAAATGCTACCATGGCGAACATAAGATTTGCATGGACAAAAGCCAAGTGGGATATGTCTACAGCACGGAGGGGAATTGGGTGAGTGGAAAAGCTGGCTGGATCCAATCTACAGTTTTGAGAATCCATATAAAATGCAAGAAAACAATAATGAAGAATGACCTCTACTAAACATCACATTTAAAAATACAAAGGTTTCAAAACAGCCATGGGGATATGTGAATTGGCCTCAACAAGGAGAAGAAACAAGGGAAGAATCTGGTACATGAATTATCATATAACAAGACACAAAGAAAAGACAACTTTCCTACTAGTGGGAAGAACTGCCCATACCTGTGGAGTTCCAGATCCACATAGGGAAAAATTAGTTTCTCCTTAATCAAGTCCCATATCACACGAGTCATTTCATCCCCCTGCATCTCGACCACAGGGCCGCCATGGATTTTCTTAGACATGGTGCGCTAGCTAAAAACAAACAACAGAAAAGATATACTAAACATTAGCTGTTATAGCAACAGAAAAACAAACTAAAAAGCAAGAATCCACATTCTAACCTAGTGTAAACCCAACGGCAAATTCTGTACCAAAATGACTTGCTAAATTAGGTATATCAGATATAGGTCAATTCCGCACTTGCATTATCGACCTAAGTTCGAGCTGCGTTCGACCTAAGTGCTCCGCACAACCACTGGGATCGACATGGTTTTGTACCAGCTTCACTGCGGTAACGGTCAAATTCACTCCAGTTGGGAACGACTACTTTTTCAGGGAACCACGCTCGAACTCAGCTCGATTCCAGTAAAGTGTGGAATCTCTAGTGCCAGGAGTCCCCCATTCAGCCAATCACAGATGAGTGTTTCGGGCAAGCGTACAGCTGGCCAATCAAAAAACGCCACCTTCGTCCCTCCATTCCTGTGGCAGTTTTTTAATAATGTGTGTGGGGATAGACAGAACATGGCCGTAGAACAGTAGCCAATTGGAACGGAGTGGTGAAGAGGCACAGGATGATTCCGCCCTCCAAGCTGGGATCAAGCTGGTTGCAGTGGGGAACAACAATGGCTTCGACCTAGGTTAGTACCCTTCTCAGGGAACTGGGTCGAACCTATTTTACTCGTGTGCGGAATCGCCCATATACACTTATATTGAACACGTTTACACATGTGCTATGAGGAGGATTTATTCTGAATATAACACTGGAGTTCTTTACAGTGTCATTGTATTACAGTGTCATACAGAATATAACACTGGAGTTCTTTACAGGGTGTGATAAAGGGACATAAAGAGAGGCATGAAAATGGGATTGTATTTAGAATCTGCAGAACTCAAAAAATAAGATCCAGCCAGCCACACGCACAGAATGGCAGCATGACCCTGAATATAGAATACTGAGGAAGAGATGGCCTTGTGTGTTAAAATGCGTTCCTGCAACCATGAGAACTAGAAGAGTTACTTTCAAATGACTGATGAAATCCTGACATTTCAAGTATTTCAAGCATTTCACTGACATTCACATATCTCAAAAAACAAACAATTTGGCCTTGTGAGCAGCATATACACTAAAAGCGGATATGCACCTTCAGCCCATTTTCCATTATTACCCCGATTTACATTTTTCTCCAGCAAATCTGCATTCCTGAAAACTGTACTTCAAGCATTGTAAGGGAAAGGTTACTTATCTAGCACCATTCCAAACTGTCCTTTGCATGCATATAAACCTCTTGTGGGAATGTGCAATTACCTGTTCCCACCATTTGCAAACATTATGGCACAATAACGGTTGGTACAGGAGAACTAAGCAATTTGCTGCAAAAAGAACATAAGAACATAAGAACATAAGAAATAGCCTGCTGGATCAGACCGGAGTCCATCTAGTCCAGCATTCTGCTACTCGCAATGGCCCACCAGGTGCCTTTGGGAGCTCACATGCAGGATGTGAAAGCAATGGCCTTCTGCTGCTGCTGCTGCTCCTGCTCCTGAGCACCTGGTCTGCTAAGGCATTTGCAATCTGAGATCAAGGAGGATCAAGATTGGTAGCCATAGATTTCCAGATGCTCAGGAACTACATATCACGCCAGCATGGCCAATTGGCCATGCTGACAGGGGCTGGTGGGAATTGTAGTTCCTGAACATCTGGAGAGCCGCAGGTTCCCTACCCCTGCCATAGATTGACTTCTCCTCCATAAATCTGTCCAAGCCCCTTTTAAAGCTGTCCAGGTTCGTGGCCATCACCACCTCCTGTGGCAGCATATTCCAAACACCAATCACACGTTGTGTGAAGAAGTGTTTCCTTTTATTAGTCCTAATTCTTCCCCCCAGCATTTTCAATGAATGCCCCCTGGTCTGAAATTATGAAATTATGACTCCTTCCTCAAACGTTTCACCGGGGGAGGGGGGGGGGGGTTACCTGTACCTTATTTTGTTTCACACACAGCGGACAGAGGCAACAAGGGGGGGGAAGAACAAAAAAGGACTCAGAAACAGATACAAGAGCTGATCAGAACTCCTACCACAAACTGAGAGTTGCCAACTAGCCAGAGGAAAAAAGTATCCCATCCTTCTAACTGAGGTTCAATATGCAGATACGGGCTGTTGAAGATTTCTACAGTTTCAGGGCATAGAGGAAAATAACATCGGCCCATTATGCATGGAAAACTTACCTCATGCTTTTTAGCTGCACAGCGAGGATGTAGTGTGGTCTCCTTGCGTTTCTCTGTTCGCACGCGAGGAGCCATGCTCTGCTTGCCCCACACCTACCTTTGCTGCCCTCTGCAGCATCTCCTGGTTCTCGTAACTCCGCCCTTTAAGGGACAGATCTCATCACATTTATAGTTGCATGATAAGGGGCTTTGTTAAAGCCCTTTTAAATTGCATTTATATTGCATTTATGCCATAGCAGGTATATTGATATTGTAGCCCCTTTCCCAAAAGAAAGTCCCCCAAAAGAAAGAGGCAAAGCAATTCCCTGCGGACGAAGAAGAGGACCATGGGGTAGATCCCCCTCCCTTGCCCTTCACACACACACTTTCTCTCCTTGCTACTGCTGTTGCTGAGGAGAAAATGTTTTAAAGAAGAGGCTTGTTTGAAAGAAAGTTGCAAGAAATCCTCCCGATTATCAGAGAGGGTGGAAGCCGAACTGGGGAAATGGAGTCGAGACGAGAAGAGAAGAGACCCTGTTTATATTGTTGCTTGGAAAATCCAACTCTGTTATTATCTTGATATGAGCATTTAGAAGAAGAGTTGAGATTTATATCCCACCTTTCTCTCCTGTAAGGAGACTCAAGGTGGCTTACAAACTCTATTCCCTTCCTCTCCCCACAACAGACACCTTGTGAGGTAGGTGGGGCTGAGAGAGTTCGGAGAGAACTGCGACTAGCCCAAGGTAACTCAGCAGGAATGTAGGAGTGCGGAAACACATCTGGTTCACTGGATAAGCCTCTGCCACTCAAGTGGAGGAGTGGGGAATCAAACCCGGTTCTCCAGATTAGAATCCACCTGATCTTAGCTACGACACCATGCTGGCAACATGGAGCAACGGGTGAGGGAGGAGGCGTGGATGGCAGTGCGATGGGAGTGGGAAGGGTGGAGCTCGATAGGCTGCCATAGGCACAGGGAACATGTCCAGGGCAAATCTGTCCTCACCGGCAAATCTGCTTGCTCTGGCAGAAAAGCAAATTAAAAGTCATGCTAGAAGTGGTCTCGCCGGCCGCAGAAAGAATGGAAAGTGAAAGCAGGGCTCGAGGAAACACATCCATACAAGAAATCTTGTAGCGACAGACACTGCGCAGTAGATACCTTGTGCATAATTGGCCATCAGCTGATATTTGCTTCAGATCAAGCTGATACCAAAGGGACAGCTAGAAGGCCCAGTTTGGACGATGTTAATTCTGCCTAACTGTTTGGTGACAGTAGAGTTGCCAACTGTTAGTGGGGAAATATCTGGAGATTTAGGGGTGGAGTTTAGAGAGTCCACCCCACAAAGCAGCTATTTTCTCCAGAGGAGCTGGTCTCTGTTGTCAGGAAATCAACTGAAATAGTGAGAGATCTCCAGGACACATCTGGAGTTCGGTAACCATAGAGACATACTGGCCCTGTCCATATGTTTCTTAGCGAAATCCAGCCACAGAATATATTGTGTACCGCAAGAGATTTCAAGCCACACATATCCTTTACACTCTGCAAGGTAGGTTGCCATTAACAGGAGAGCTCACCCGCTCCAAAGAAATGCAACCCCAAACTGCAATTCTGTGAAACATCAGAATCATTTATTTATACACGCACTCAGATTTACAAGCTTACCTCTGTGTGAACAGAAAGCTCGCAGATCTAAGCTGTGGCAAAGTCTGCCGTTTCCTTGCTCCATGACAGGACTTCCAGATTGTGAAAGTTAGTATAACTAAGGTGTGTGAACAAGGAGCGGGCAGGTTACTTGTTCGTACAGGTAGGTGACTCCCAGGTTTTAAAAACGTGACTCCAAGTAATACTAACCGGCCTTACATGATTACTTTGTGGAACTTTGCCTCACATAAGTATTGCAACCCTGACATACAAACAAATGAAAAAAAAGAGCAAATTTTACTGCTCGCGCTTGTACTTTGATCCTTGCTAGTAGAGGCACAGTTGTAAAACATCCCCCAGTCTACTTTTAAACCTTACAGGGCATAAGGTTGCTAGTACAGACAACTAGGAAAGGGTGCTGATTGGGTTATATTTCTTCAGAAGAAGTTATCTGTACATGGTAGATTTTAAATACATGTTTTAGTTTCTCCCCTGGCAAAGGTTTATACGTGTGTGCTGACTTGGAGAACATATGCATTTTTGAGTTGCAACAGGGATTTACTCACCCAAAATTATCCTTGACAAAGTTTTATTGAGTTACAACAAAGTTTTATTGAGTTACTATCTTCTGCACGCAAGCAATCTTTGAATACACATTCACACACAGAGGCCGCTTACAGATACCACTGTAATGAAACCACCAGTCACAACTGGAATAGGGCCACTACAAAGACATTGCTGCCATACACTTGTGTACACATGTACACTTATATTTATTTACTGTGGTTTTTAATCCTGCACTCCCACTGAGGAACTCATAAAAGCATACGAAATTCCCCGCTCTTCCGTTTTCTCCTTACAATAAGCTATGAGAAAGGTTAGAGTCTAGACCACTTGCTAGGAAAACTCATTCCTTTCTTCTCAAGATTTTCGCAGGAATCTCTTTCAAAATCAGTATCTCCTTCGCTTCTATTTTCATTTTGATTCTATTTTCTTTTGTGTGTGTGTTCTTGGTCTTGTGTTATATTTTTCTGCTTGTTGTGGGTAGATGGTGTAGATGTTTCATATGCGCTTTGTAAGTGATGTAACTGAAATGTGATGTGCTGGAGGTGATGTGTGATGTACTGTTGATTAAAACGATAAAATAAAGGAATAACAAGGTGTTATATTCTCTCTTGCTGGGCTCTATCCTTTAATTTTGAACAGGTCTATTCTGCTTCTCCAGGAAACCTGCTTGGGCAGGCTGACACAATCTTAATACCCACCCACCCCAAAAAATAGGACCTAGGGTATATAGATAGGAACAGGCTTTGTTCTCAATTCAGTTTTAGAGGACATGTAAAAGCACAACACTTAGCAAGGCTGTGTAAGGAAAGAGAACAGAAAATGAGCTCTCCCCACTCCTGAACATAAGTGGTCCAGTCTCCACAGAGAAGCACAGCGTGGCCACCATTTCTTTCCCACAATATGCGAGTCTACTCCCCAGACATCACAACTTCTGCTAGCTTAGGGAGAGGAGTATCTTTCCCTCACATTGATCACATGCACTTAGCAGTGGCAAATGATTCAAGAGGGGGTTATGGAGGATAAATGTATCATTTAAAAAGGGAGTCCTTTCTCTGTGCAGAGGAAACCTCTCTAGAAACGGGGCCTTGATAAGACTCCCCAGACTGAGGGCACCTGATCTAGTTCCACGCAGAATGTGGCTAGAAAACCACACAGGAACTCCATAAAGGCCACTCTGAGCTTTTTGGAGAAAAAGCAGGACAGAATTATTAGTCACTCTTTTAGCATTTCTTCAACTATCTCCATATACATAAGAAAATGTAAACACACCTATATGACACAAGGATTGGGGTGTTTTTTTAAAACCCAAACATGTTCAGTTCTCTGAGTTCTGTCCTTAAGCAGAACTGTTTGAAAAGTAGTGCAAAAAAATGGAAGAGCTCTACAATACCAACAATAGAAGATTGGATGAACTAACTCCTGGAGTTTGCCTCATAGGATAATTTATCTAAAGTGTTAAGTACGAGTACAATTGATGAATTTGTATTAATTTGGGAACCAGTGATTAATTTTTTAAGGAAAAATGAGGACTATCAACCATTTTTGTTATGCCTGCAATGTTGATGAAATTACTGGATTGAAATAGAATTATATAACAGACAAACCATATCAGACGATAGATTGATTCCAAGCGGAAGTCATATGCACTAAGGGTGGGGTGATGGTTTTATGTAATGTGAATGTAGTAATTGTAAGGAAATATATAATGTATAGTGGGGTAGGGGTACTATGTATGTTTGTATGAATTTATTATAATAAACTACTAAAAAAAGAAAAGTAGTGAGAAAATTAAACAAAAAACAGCTACTTAGTCAATTTTCAGGTTTCCTACAGAGACTCCGGCTGAATTCCAATGCCACACAAAACCTGAATGTGCATAAAGCTAGTTCATTGACTTGCCATGCTCCGGCAAAGAATGACAGAAATATCCCTTCCAAAAACAAACTTGGGGTACTGGTTGTGGTGGGTTTTCCAGGCTGCGTGGCCGTGGTCTGGTGGATCTTGTTCCTAACATTTCGCCTGCATCTGTGGCTGGCATCTTCAGAGGTGTATCACAGAGGGAAGTCTGTTACACACTGTGTCCAGGGAAAAAGGAATGTTTCGTGGGGTATATATTGTCCATGTCCCAGGATAGGGAAACAATCAGTAAGTGTTTGGGTGGAACCTGCTATGCAGCGTGTAACAGACTTCCCTCTGTGAATACACCTCTGAAGATGCCGGCCACAGATGCAGGCAAAACGTTAGGAACAAGATCCACCAGACCATGGCCACGCAGCCTGGAAAACCCACCACAACCAGTTGAATCCGGTGGTGAAAGCCTTCGACAAAACTTGGGGTAGTTGTGATGTATGAATGCAAGCCTGCAACTCTGCATGATCCAGAATTATAAACTGAGGTTTAATCCAGGTTTAGAATTTTAAGGGGTGGGGTGGGGCTTATTCAAGTGTGCATTATGGGAAAGGGGGTAGAAGAACTAACATGGTGAAGCCCAACTACAAACCAGGTTCATCCACACAAGACTTAATGGCACCTCGATATGATATCTAAACGCCGCCAAATCTTTGCAAGAAACCGGGAATGGCCCACCTAAGCGTCTTTAATTTGTCCATCTTTAAGACAGAAAGTTGAACTAATGCTGAAATCTGAAAACAGGTTTTGTTCCAAACGCTTGGTGAAGAAGCGGCATTGAAGAGAAAGAAAATGATTTTTTTCCCCAGGGGAAAAAGAAATGTTAAAAAGTAGATTTGTTCTACCAAATCAGTCTGTCCCAGAACCAACATGTACGACCTTGCCTGTCTCTTTAGAACGGTGGTGGCAAACCTATGGCACGGGTTCCAGAGGTGGCACTCAGAGTCCTCTCTGTGGGCACACACGAACAGAGTCGTGCCCACCCACCCCACACATCTAGGCTGGCCTGGGCCGCTGGGCTCAATTATTAGCATTAAACCTAATTTTGGGGAAGCAGTGTAGGAAACCCTGTTAAGCGCTGTTAAACCCCACTGATTTTCATGCGAAGAACTAAAGTGCAATCCTTTACCTGGGAGTAAGCTCAGTTGCTGGCAATGGGGCCTGCTTCTGAGTAAACCCTCCTAGGGTTGTGATTCACCCATTGAAAGAGTTGCACGGTTGCTTCAAAGCAAAGCCACCAACTATCACCAAGCTTACTCCCGAGTAACGCATGCCTCGGAGCCAACCGGTTTTTCTAAACTAAAACCTCAGGAATCAGGTTATATTGCCGTGTTGGCACTTTGTGATAAATAAGTGGGCTTTGGGTTGCAGTTTGGGCACTCGGTCTCGAAAAGGTTCGTCATCACTGCTTTAGAACCTCTGTTAACAAACCCCATTTCCTCAAGGGCTTGGATTTCATTTCCTCATTTGTTTTCTTTCTTCCATTCTTTCACAAAGCAGATTTGTTTCATAACGTCCAGTGGAGCTAACCAAGCTTCCTTTCCTGCTACCAAACTTTTCTAAGGTTTCACAGGCGCCCACTAGCCATATTTTAAAAACTATATCGACATGCCACAGTGAATGAACGCAGAACTTGTGTGTATCAGCATACATCTGTTTGTAGGAAAGGACCAACTCTCTCGGGATATCTCTGGGGAGGAAACCAGGCCCCAGTACCTGGATAAATGTGGGGTTTGTGTAACATGTTCAGCTGTACATGCATTGAACGTAACATGAAATTCACTCAACAAGCATATTTTTAAAATCAAGTGTACACTATACACAGATTGTAGAAGTGTTCACTGTAACTTATGAACAGGGTTTTAGTCTGAATCAGACCTTTCAAAGTTTCACTTGGAAGGGGAATAATATGAAGGCACAGAATACAGTAAATCTTAAATAGTATATTGTCAAAGACTTTCAGGGCCAGAATCAACCGGCTGTTGTGGGTTTCGTCAGCCACTGATCCAGGTGAAACATTAGGAGCAGCAACTACCAGACAATGGCCACACACCCTGGAAAACCCACAACAACCAACCTTAAACAGATTGCTAAGGGCCTGGGAGCGAGGGGGAGGAATGGCTGGGAACGCCACGTTCACTGGCTGGTGCCATTGTGGGAGAAAAACTAATCGCTTTGAAATCCTTTTCTAGCTAACAGAGATATATTATTATTATTATTTATTAAATTTGATATTGTAAGTAATAAACTCTATATAGCTCACAGCATGGAAACACACACACACACCTTTATTAACATGAAATTTTTTTTGCTGCTAAATAAGAAAATAATGCTAGGAAAGGTTAAAAGCAGCAGGAAAGGAGGAAGGCCCGACATGGCTGACTCTAATGGGGTGGGTTTTTGGCACCATCTACTAGTGGTTTTAATGTTTTACTGATGTTTTATTGTTGTTTTATTTTTGTAATCTTTTATTGCCGTTCGCCGCCCTGAGCTCTCTTGGGAAGGGCAGGGTAGAAATGGAAATAATAATAATAAATTAATTGATTAATTAATACAGGAAGCCCGGTCCTCAGTCTTGCTCAAGACCTGAGCAAGACGGTTAACAGGAGGACGTTGTGGAGGATAATAATTCATGGAGTCACCATGAGTCGGAAGCGAATTGATAACACTTGAACACAAATAAGCCTGCAAATCCTAAACAGATCTTGGTCTCTGGAAATAGCTGGGGTTTAAAAATACCGGTTATTCTATCCTCCTTTGCCACCTTGCTTTTTAACTTAATTTTTAAAAAGCTTTAATTCTCATTTTGATTTTCTTCACCAAAGAATTCACAAGGTAATTGGAGAGGGTTAGGGTTGTAAGCTGCTTTGAGACTCCTTACAACAGAGAAAAGTGGGGTATGAAACCAAATCCTCTTTTTCCCAGAAGTAGAATCAAACTCCAGACAATTTGTGGAGGGGGGGGGAGGGGGAGGAATCAAGGCTCAACTTTTTCAAGGAAGGCGCTAGGGTGAGATAACTGAAACAATCCCACATCAGTAGGTCACACCAGCTATGGATACTGGCCTGTGTACTAAAAAGGATTTTTGCTACTGAACACACACCCCATCATCTGGGGAGATGCCAAGAGAGACAGAAGGGGAGAAAGAAAGAAAGAAAGAAAGAAAGAAAGAAAGAAAGAAAGAAAGAAAGAAAGAAAGAGGCAGAAATGTATAAAAGAATCTCCTTTTCAGCCTAGCAGATTCCACTTTCTCCGCTACATTCCCCACCCGCACAGCTTTCTCTTCCTTTCTCAGAAAAGCTATTTTGCAAAACTTGACTTGCCATGATGAAATAGCAAAAGAGATTATAGGTTATGTTCAAAGCAAACAGAGTGTGTTTGCAGAGGGCAAAGGGATACTAGCAGGGAATCGCTCTGTTTAAAGGTAAAAGATCTTTCTAGTCGGAGGGCAGTTTTTGGGGGGCGGGAGGATCTGGGATGTCTTGACAGATGTCAACTGGTCAGGGGTCAAGGGGAAAGAGACAGGCTTTCACCTCCTCCCCTCCCCAAGCCTAACCCCCGGGGGGCACACAGGGATCAGGGATCAGTCCTAGACCTTAAAGATTAGATCCTCGGTTTGCAATGCAGATCCAATCAGGTGGTCGATCTCAGATGGATCCTCCACCCGATTCAAACGAAAAAAGAATTGCGGGTCACGCCGTTTTAACCGGGCATTGCCCCATCTGGAGTAGCTGCCATGCATTTAAGCCGCATTAACCACGGAATAGGAGCTGAGCAGAGAGGGCGTGAGTGCAAACGTCTGGGCTGCATTATTATTATTCAAGCAAGCGACGGAGGCACCCCTCGGCAAGAAGGGATCGCGTCGGATCAGATACAATCCCATTTTGATTTCTGTAAGGGGGGGGGGCAGACAAAGGAGATCCATGCAAAAAACGGGGAGGGGACCCAGGAATTTGTGCAAGAGACCACCCTTCCCACTTGCAAAGACCAAAAAAAAAATCTGCAACGATTTGCAATGCAGCAAATAAGGAAATGCTCTACAACGGCCACGGACGCGGAAGGGTGGGAGACAAAAGGAGCGGAGATCCAGTGGATTTACCTGGACGGAGATCCCTGCAGGGTGCAAAAGGTGGCCAAGGACAGGGCTGGCGGGTCTCCCCCCGGGGCGGCTGCAGCTGCTTCGCCTGGCGAGTCCTGCAAAAGGGAGGCAGGCGAGGGCTGGTCGCTTCCACGGCCGCTCCTGATAAGCGGGGCCCCGGGAGAGGCTGCCTGGGCCGGCCCGTTCCCGGCTCCGCCCCCGCTCCCCTCCCCGCTTGGAGCGCGGAAAGGCGGAGCGCCGGGCGCCAATGCGCGCTTCCCACGCCGCGCCCCGGTTGCCTGGCGCTCAGGGGGAGTAGCTGCAGCAGTGCCAAAGTTTGTGCACCTAGCAGTGTTTGGTGCATTTTTTATTTTCGTTTTTTCCAACAAAATAAAACCAAAAAAATAATTGCAGGAAAAGAAGACAATGGAAAATATTTTTTTTTAAAAAAATAAAAATAAACCAACCCCGGTGAACATGACAACCAGAGAAAAATTGCAGGGAAAGAGGAACATATAAAAGAAGAAATAAATCAATCGACCCAGGCGGACATGACAACGATAATCATGCAATTCACAATAGAATTATATCAGAATCCATCTGTCAGTAAGCGGGTCTGCTTTTATAATGTAGACTTTTCCTGAAGAAGAAGAAGAAGAAGAAGAGGAGGAGGAGTTTGGATTTATATCCCCCCTTTCTCTCCTGCAGGAGACTCAAAGGGGCTGACAATCTCCTTGCCCTTCCCCCCTCACGACAAACACCCTGTGAGGTAGGTGGGGCTGAGAGAGCTCCGAGAAGCTGTGACTAGCCCAAGGTCACCCAGCTGGCATGTGTGGGAGTGTACAGGCTAATCTGAATTCCCCAGATCAGCCTCCACAGCTCAAGCGGCAGAGCTGGGAATCAAACCCGGTTCCTCCAGAGTGCACCAGCTCTTAGCCACTACGCCACTGCTGCTCCTTAAAAGCCAGTTCTATATCCATGTGTTTGTTCTTTCACTGAAATCAAAAGGATGCAACAGTATTTCACTCTGGCTGAGACTGACATTCTCAGAATCAGTTCAGGATACAGGCATAAGAGCCACATGGTATAATCTCATGGTCAAGAGGGTATACTGTCAGGGATGGCACCTAGTTGATTGAGATGCACTCCTAACTCCATGCCAGGGCTACATAATATATAGACCAGGGGTTGGCAACCTTTACCACCCAAAGAGCCATTTCGACCCGTTTTCCACGGCCCCGAAGATCTACCGAGCCAGAGAGGCACCTTGGCACAGAGCTGCCTCCGGTGGGGCCCCTCCACTCACCTTTCCCTTCAGTGCTGGAAGGCGGAGGCGCTGGGCAGGGAAACCCCCTCTGCCCCATGGAGCAGGCAGCTGCCTGCTCTGTGGGGCAGAGGGGGGATGGTGACTGCGGGGATGGCAGAGCAGTCGGAGGGAGGCATGGGCAGGTCCCTCCAGCCCAGCACTGGAAGGAGAGGTGAGTGGAGGGGACGTGAAAAACGGCGCCCTCACGCACAGAGCTGCCTCTGGTTCGGCCCCTCCACTCACCTTCCTTCCAGCGCTGCTCTGGAGGGCTGGAGGGACACGCCCACGCTATCCTCTGACCTCCAGTCCATGCGGAGCCGCAGCATAAGGCTGAAAGAGCCACCTGCGGCTCTGGAGCCACAGGTTGCAGACCCCTGATATAGACAGTGATTGTATCTGGGTGATTGAGATGCATTCTTGTCAATGTAACTGCTTTTAGATATATGTAATTTGCCTGCTATATGTTACCAACGTGGTAATGAAACATTTTTCCTTGATCTTGCTTTTATGGTTTCACATGCTTGGTAGATAACTAGGCTTACTCCTGACACTCTCTACTCCCATGGGGAACGGGATGTTTCCACTGCTCTGTGGGGGTAGGCGGCCAGGTGGCTTTAGCTCTGTCTGCTGCGGACCCTCAGGCTACGATGTAACTCTTTCTCACATTCTTTGGGAAAACGGGAGCGGGGATCGTTTCTGGACAAAGAGGGTCACAGAAGCCACTTGCAAGCTGGGTGCTTTGTTACCTTTGCAATAAACATTACTGATCAACAGTTCAGAGTCAGTTTATTGATTCAAGGATCGAGACCTAACAGGTACCAGTGCAGGCTTAAACAGAGTGGTACCTTCTCAATCTCTTCCACTACAGGCCCTGATTCTGTGACATTTCCTTTGCCTCTACTGATTTTCTCCCCCGTGCCACTTTTCCAAGATCCTTGAAAACACCCGTGTGCTTTCCCAAAGTGTGCACCTGCTTCAGAGACCCCCAACCAGTGTGGCATTCTTAGGGTCTGAACTAGGCCTTGCAAATGTGCAGCAGAATAGAGGCGTACAATGCAAAAGCAGCACAGAATGTAAAGGAAGGTTAGAATGTTTTCTCTGGAAGGACCAGTTTTTTATTTTCAGGGGTAGGGTTTGACTTGTAAGATTTGATCCCGCCCTGCAGTCTGAAGTGGTACAACCTGGACTACCTCTGAATTGTACCACCTCATTCTATTACACTTCTAGACCACCCTTTGAAGTACCTGCTGGGTGGGATTTAGGGGTCATTGGACAAGATATACTCAATGAACAGAGTGTCCAACAGGCCTGGAGAAAAACAAATGTTCCATCCCTTTAATAGAGGCTTACTATATCAGGGGATGTTATTATTTACATGGCATGAAAAATTTCAGTTGCCCTATTTGCACACATTGAACGGACAGGACATTTTTCTGCCAGATTGTTGGGAGCCCTAATCCACAGGACACTCATAACTGCTTGGGTAAGCAAAGAAGCATTTCCTTCCCAGGAGAAAGGAACCCTGCACATGCTCCAAAGCAATGGAAAAGTGTAAGGGTGTCAGCTCATCCTTCTTATAAATGGATTTGGAGACTAAACGTTTGAATTATTTTGATTTGTTCCCTCGTTCTGTCCCCTGACAACAAACCATTCTTCAAATGTTCATTGTCCTAGAGCTCTTACTATGGTGTTAAACCTCTCTGTGGCTTGTATAATTTCAGAGAGCAGGTGGGGGCTGCCCTGACAGAATGGTCCTCCATTTAAAATATGTCCTCCATGTGGAAAACTTGACTGCGGAGCTTTGGGTTTTGCTCCTCAATGTGTTGGTTTGCTACGCATAGGGATTCTGTATATGGTTGTTGTGGACTTTCTGGGCTGTGTGGCCATGGTCTGGTAGATCTTGTTCCTAACATTTTGCCTGCATCTGTGGCCGGCATCTTCAGAGGTGTATCACAGAGGGAAGTCTGTTACACACTGTACTGGAATGAATTGTGTTTATGCGTGCAAAGTGCTGCCAAGTTACAGCTGACTTACGGTAACTCAGTTGGAATGAATTACCAAAGGCAAATGTACACAAAATGTATTCCCAAGCAAGTCTGAATAGGACTGTGTTACTAAAAGGGTGAAAGCTGCGGCAACCCTATCTAGAGGCTTTTCAAAATAGTAAAAAAAAGTTAAGGGAATTTAATCTTGTGAGGAGACCCCCCCATTTGAAGAGGCATAACAAACTCAGATTAAAAACCTAAATGAGAACTAGTGCCTTGTCTTTCTCATTTCCCTTCAGCAGATTTGAAGAGCCACATGGCTACTGGACTCATGGAGTGACCTTAGCCCCAGCCACCAGCTCAACAGGGCTGTTGTGAGGGGAAAGGGGAGAAGAAATCCGTAAAACTTACTAGGTGCTCATTCACAGCCTAGCCTACCTCACAGGGTTGTAGTGAGGATAACGTGGAGGAAATGCTGTACACTGCCCTTTGAGGAAAGGTGGGATGGCAACCCCCCTCCCCCAATACAGCAAACCAGTAACTTTGAGCTTCGGATATCGAAGAGATAGAAAAAGTGCAGAGAAGGGCAACGAGGATGATTGAAGGATTGGAGCACCTTCCTTATGAGGAGAGGCTGCAGCGTTTGGGACTCTTTAGTTTGGAGAGGAGACGTCTGAGGGGGGATATGATTGAAGTCTATAAAATTATGCATGGGGTAGAAAATGTGGACAGAGATAAATTCTTCTCTCTTTCTCACAATACTAGAACCAGGGGGCATTCATTGAAAATGCTGGGGGGAAGAATTAGGACTAATAAAAGGAAACACTTCTTCACGCAACGGGTGATTGGTGTTTGGAATATGCTGCCACAGGAGGTGGTGATGGCCACTAACCTGGATAGCTTTAAAAGGGGCTTGGACAGATTTATGGAGGAGAAGTCGATCTATGGCTACCAATCTTGATCCTCCTTGATCTCAGATTGCAGATGCCTTAGCAGAGCAGGTGCTCAGGAGCAGCAGCAGCAGAAGGCCATCGCTTTCACATCCGGCACGTGAGCTCCCAAAGGCACCTGGTGGGCCACTGCGAGTAGCAGAATGCTGGACTAGATGGACTCTGGTCTGATCCAGCAAGCTAGTTCTTATGTTCTTATGAGCTCAAATCTCTTTACATCTATTACGATTAGGCACTAGTCCCTCTGGCTGTCCTTTTAAAACTGGGGTTCTTAATCTGTGGGATACTTGACGTCTCCCCAGGGGAGGAATTGTTTCATTCGCATTGTACATAGACAGAATTTATTTCCACAAAACTGATTCACTGCTTGTGTTTGTTTCAGCGAATATGCATTTTTAGCCCACTCCCGAACCTAAGTTTTAGATTCAAGATGAAAAAAAAAAGCTTGCATTTTTAGAGCCTAACAATGCAAACTTGCTCTGCCAGATTCATGGGAGGTGTAGGTCATAAGACCAATGTGACAGCAAAAAGTTTTAAGAAAAACTGCTTTAATATCTTTTTGATCAAATACCACCTGACGTTATTTTCCTTCATCCCAATAAAAGCCTCCACTGCCCATGTCTGCATTTTATACCAAAACTACAAGACGCACCAAGTAACTTCCATCTCTGCAGCAGAACAAAAAGAACAAAAAGAGGTCGGTGGATGACCGCGGCGTTCAACTACTCACGCCTACCTGCATAGGCGAATCTACACGTTGAAGCCGGATAGGTTTTCCGCGTTGCTGTTCCTCGGCCTCTCCGGCATCGATTGCGCAGCCTGTGGAAGAAGGCTGCCGCCGCGGCGGCTCCTTTGCCCAGCTGGGAGTGGAAACAGGAAGTGGATGCAAAGGAGGAAGATCCTGCAAGCGGCGCGGGGCATCGTCTGCCTCCCCCACTGCAATTGCTGGGAGGAGAGCGGAGGATCGGGTTTGCTGAGGAGCAGGTGGAGGAGACTGGAAAGGGTTCCCTGGGACCGAAGGGAGGAGGAGGGAAGGTAAGATGCAGATGCAAAGCACCCTGGTTGTTATTGTTGTCATTTCCATCTTGGGACTTCTAGGAAATGGAGTGGCTGGTCTTCATGTAACACCTCCCCAGTTGTAATTCCAAGTGCATACTGAAGTTGGGGAAGAAGACGAAGAGCAAGGGTTTGCATTTATACCCCGCTTTCCCAACCACGAGAGGTCCAAAAAATGGCTTGCAAACTCCTTTCCCTTCCTATTCCCACAACAGGCACTTTGTGAGGCAGGTGAGGCTGAGAGAGTGCAGAGAGAACTGTGACTGGTCCAAGGTCACTCAGCAGATTTCAGGCAGAGAAGCGGGGAAGCAAATCCAGCAGATTAGAGTCTGCTGCTCAGGGGGAGAAGTGGGGAATCAAACCTAGTTCTTCAGATTAGAGTCCACTGCTCTTAACCGTGACGCTATGCTGGCTGTGAGCCTGGCCTTTTGGCTGGGAAGAGCAGGATATCAAAATTAATAAAATAAATACGTTTAATTAGTTGCATAATTCTCTTCTGTATTTGGATATCCTATAAATCCCACCAAGAACAGCTATTCTTGAGGATCAAGGCAAAAAAAGGGCTATTCTGTTTCCAGAATAGAGCCCACAGCTCATGTGGAAGAGTGGGGCTTCAAACCTGGTCCTCCAGATTTGAATCCGTTTATACCTTGCTTTTCTCAGCTGTGTGGAGTCTCAAAGCAGCTGGCAAACATCTTCTGTTCCATACAACGGATTCCTTGTGAGGCGGGGGGGGGGGGGGCTGAGAGAGTTCGGAGAGAACTATGATTCGCCCAAGGTCACCCAGCAGGTTGTATGTGGAGGAGTGGGGAATCTAATCTGGTTTTTTTTGCATTTTAAAGTCTGCCACTCATGTCGAAGAGTGGGGGAAATCAAACCCACTTCTCCAGATTTGAGCCCACTTAGAGCCCACTTGCTCTTAACCACTACACCACGCTGGATCACGTTCTTTTGACTTCTTGGACGTTTAAATTGTTACAGCTTTGGGTTGTAAAGAGTCCAATTAAGAATTATTAATATAAGTAGGTAGCATTGTGACGGTATTGTGATACACCACCCAGAGCCCCTAGAGGATGGGGCAGTATAAAAGTTTAAAAAATAAATAAATATAAATAAATAATAAATAAATATTTCTGCTGGGATACAGGAAATGTTTGTATTTTGATAGGTTTTGTAAGAAAACATTTTGAAATAACAACAACAGTGATTGTATACAAGAAAATCTTTTAAATTGATCAACTTATGCCCCCATTACCCTGTTGGCTCTCTCTTTATATTTACGCTTGTAATTAAGCCCAACTTTGTTTCAGTGTTTTCTTTTGGTTGTATAATTGCTTTTTTATTGGTATAAAATATATATGTAGAGAGAGATATAAATAATAATTTACTATGATGTTTTCTAAAAAGAACGATGTGGCTTTTCATTCCTTAGGAGCAGCAGTGGCGTAGGAGGTTAAGAGCTCGTGTATCTAATCTGGAGGAACCGGGTTTGATTCCCAGCTCTGCCGCCTGAACTGTGGAGGCTTATCTGGGGAATTCAGATTAGCCTATGCACTCCCACACACGCCAGCTGGGTGACCTTGGGCTAGTCACAGCTTCTCGGAGCTCTCCCAGCCCCACCTACCTGACAGGGTGTTTGTTGTGAGGGGGGAAGGGCAAGGAGATTGTAAGCCCCTTTGAGTCTCCTGCAGGAGAGAAAGGTGGGATATAAATCCAAACTCTTCTCCTCCTCCTCATCTTCCTCCTCCTCCTCTTCCTCCTCCTCCCCTTCAGCCTACCCACAGAGTCTTTTGTAGAGACAAGTCTGGTGCACAGAACCTTGGCTGGGAGATCTAGGGTGGACCAATATTCTAGTTTCCCCAGCTCTGTGCCATGTTTCTTTTGTCTGCTTTGGTGGGGAGGGCAAGTCATGTGCTTCTGTTTTTCCCATGTGGTAGGTAGAAGCCACAATTCCCCTGAAAGGTTGCCTTGGGGCTCTTGGTAGAATTCATGTGTGTATGTAGCAACAGCATTTCTTTGGGACATGCCTTCACGATCTTTCCTTCCTTTCCTGTGCTGTGTAACAATCTGCTCCTGAACCTTGTCTTTGGTGTATACATGGTTTGACCAAAGCCCAGAGAGCTGCTATTTAAGAAACACAAACCTAGCTTTGTATGGGTGGGAGTGGTCATGCAATGCTTTTCTAAACCTGGCCTCTGACTACACAGTCATTTTTGTTGCATTGACCAGATGCTGGAGGTGAGGTGGCTCCTGCAATTTGTTGTGGGACAGGAAGTTTCCGCAAGTACGTCATCTATCCCAGGCAGGGGCAAACCTCCTCTAAACGTCTCTTGCCTTGAAAACCCTACAGGATTTGACATAATAGTCCCCAAACCAAAAAACCAACTAACAGAAACCCCTGACAGTAATTTATGTTTAGTTGTAGAGTTGCTACAGAGAGAAGATCACTTTCTCAAGGTTGCCCAGTTGCCTAAATCTTGAAGAAGACATAGTTACTCCGCAGTTATTCTGTGACGGTGGGGAGAGACTTGTGAAGTCACTCTGCTTAAAAACATGGGGTCAGCAATACAACCATTGCATTGCTAGGGCTGAACACTTTGAATTTGTTTTAAAGCAGCAAGTTAGAACATCTTCAAGGGTAACTGGTCCAGCATCAGTACTGGTATTATCTGTGCTGGGAGGCTTGTGACAAGAATGTCATTTTTCTCTTTGTTCAAATGGCTGTGTGAGGTACCTGATCCGTGTCCTGCTACAAGAGGAGATGCTAGCTTGAGATGAACCTCCTATGTTTCCTGTTTCAAACTTTTGTTTTAAAAGAGGACTTTCGTGGATACCTGCCAGAAATGGATCTGATAGCATCCTTGGTCTAGTTTGCTTGTTGTGAAATTGGATCGAGTTTGCTGTTTGTAAGGTAGCTGCCAGCTGGGGCTGTGATTTTATCCGTCGTCCCCCCCCCCCCATCTTCTCTGGAATGCTTGCCTTGGTCTTGAAAGCATCTGTGTAGCTGCCTGTGAACATCCTTTTGGGATTCTGGGCCGACTAGACCAGGGGTAGGGAACCTGCGGCTCGAGAGCCGCATGCGGCTCTTCTGCCCTTGCACTACGGCTCCATGAGCCGAGCCGCTGCCCCCTCCTTGCCGCTGGCTTCCCCTCTCGCCTGCCCCGTTGGCGCGGGGCGGGCACTTTCCCGGCAGCCAGCGAGACCGAGCCGCTGGCCCCATCCTTGCCTGCCCTGCAGGCAGCAGGGCAGACGTATCCATGCGCTTCTCAGAGTGAGCGGAGTAAAAGTTTAAAAAAACCAATATATACAGTGTTATCTTTATTTTAAATGTCAAAAATTATTTGCGGCTCCAAGTGTTTTCTTTTCCCATGGAAAACGGGTCCAAATGGCTCTTTGAGTGTTAAAGGTTCCCTACCCCTGGACTAGACTCTGCTCTCAGATTTGGCGAATGCCCAAAGAGAGAGCAGTTGCTTGCGATAAAAGAAGGTATCGTATTGTATTATATTATTCGATTTGTATACTGCCCTCCTCCAAAGGGCTCAGGGCGGTGAACAACAGCAGTATAATACCAAACATCAATAATCATAACATCAAGCAAAAAAAAATCAATAAACATATCCTGTTTCCCCGAATATAAGACATCCCCTGAAAATAAGACGTAGTAGAGGTTTTGCTGAAGTGCGAAATATAAGGCATCCCCCGAAAGCAAGACATAGCAAAGTTTTTGTTTGGAAGCATGCCCGAGGAACAGAACACAGAAAAATAAGACATCCCCTGAAAATAAGACATAGCGCATCTTTGGGAGCAAAAATTAACATAAGACACTGTCTTATTTTCAGGGAAACACGGTAACATCAATCAACATAGGAACTCCTCTTGTAACTGCTAAACCCCTCCCCCTGCAGGTGTTTCCAATGGGGTGGGTGGGGAAGGACTCTCACTCCTTCCCACGGGCACCAGCTAACTTCCGAATCACAGATCCCACAACTACAAAAACTAAAACACAATGGGGTTTACTGCAAGATGGTAGGTGCAAGGTGATAGGTCAAGAGGAAGCCAAGAAAGGCTTGCTCCATCCCTTCAGCATATAAGAGGACTTGTTTCTGTGGTCCATGATCTGCAGGACCTTGGGTACTGGGACGTGGCCGAACAGCTCCCTGTTTGCAGGGTAACTCCCAAGGTTACAGGCAGCACTGGATTTTGTTTAGACAAAGTTCTTCTCTCTATATAATGCAAGCGCAGAAGTAGCCTGTTCCTGCCTGTCCATGAAGAGCTATTAAACTTTGGTGTTTACAGCAGGCTTCTATCTCAGTTATGCCATAAGACTGTGGCCTCAGTTTGTTTTATTTAATTAGATTGGAGTGCCGCTCCTCAGGAGGGAAGGAGTTAATACAAAGGACCAGCATGGACCCTGTGAACATTTTGCTAAGCAACGCTTCCTTGAGAGGACAGCGGTGTCTGTCTGTGCCCTCAACAGAGATAGGTGTTATCAGTTTTGTTCCCAGGGGGAGAGCTTTGCAATTGCTTGGACTTGGGTTGTCATAGATTATTACCCTTTGGTGGTGGTTCCTAAAAGTAACACTCTTTTTGTCTCTAGTGACCTATAAGCTAGCATTGAAACCATAACTGGGGAGGCAAACGTAAGAGGTTATCATGTATCTGTTAGGGATAAACAGGAGGTATTTCAAGGCAAAAATGTAATATATTTACGGGGAAAGAACAAACTGTCTGTACTAACTCTGTCGCTGTCCGTTCCAGTTCAGTTGTCATCTCTCAGCTCTTCCCTTTAAAAAAAAATAATGGCTCTTATCTGAACTTCCAGGACTCTTGGATGTCTGGATCAGTTTTGAAGAGGCAATATGGTTATGCTGAAAGTTCAGGACGCATCTTGGGTTGATTAACTGAATTCTGTGGGCTTCAAAAAACAACATTCTCCTTAAAAATTATTTGTTTGAATGGCAGCTGAAGGTATCAACAGTGTAAGCATTATTCCAGTCTAAGCTTGTCAATTTCAGGAATAATACTTCTTGCCCTTCTTTTCCCATTGTGCAGACTGAGCAAACATAAACATAGCAGGATATTGAGCTGGTACTTTGCCTGGTGAAAAGATGCCGCTGTTATTGTTGTGTAGGTGGTCTGAATGTTCTCTTCAGACCACCAAGTTAAGATAAATTGTTCACCGTTTAGCCGAGGGAAATCCAGCTTAATTGTTCAAGTGTGACTGTTATTCTTCATTATAGAAAATTAAGTTTAGGCTGTTTATGGAACAGAAGAAGAAGAAGAGTTTGGATTTATATCCCCCCTTTCTCTCCTGCAGGAGACTCAAAGGCGCTGACAATCTCCTTGCCCTTCCCCCCTCACAACAAACACCCTGTGAGGTAGGTGGGGCTGAGAGAGCTCCGAGAAGCTGTGCCTAGCCCAAGGTCACCCAGCTGGCATGTGTGGGAGTGCCCAGGCTAATCTGAATTCCCCAGATAAGCCTCCACTGCTCAGGCGGCAGAGCTGGGAATCAAACCCGGTTCCTCCAGATTAGATACACGAGCTCTTAACCTCCTACGCCACTGCTGCTCCAACAGAAGCTATTGTAGGTTGTTACATGCTTCTGTCGATGCTTGTGGAACTGTTATAGTGGAATGGTTGTGCAGGACATACTAAAGGTTGGCTGGTGAGAAAATAAACGATTGCTTAAAAAAACAGTGTGACTTTTCAGCTCTTCTGGTGTGGGAGGGAATCATGATCTGCACAATTAGGTTTCTGAGTAAATTCTTGTTTTGCCTTTCTTACGTTCTATAGCAGGGGACTTCAAACTATGGCCCTCCAGATGTTCATGGACTACAATTCCCATCAGCCCCTGCCAGCATGGCCAAGTGGGTTGAAGTCTATGGCTCATGGGAATTGTAGTCTATGAACATCTGGAGGGCCATAGTTTGAAGACCCCTGTTCTATAGTTCCACCAGAATTTAGTTGTTTGACTGTGGCTGTGCTTAGACAGAATGGCCAGGGAGTTTAAAGGTTGACCTACAGCAGGGGTGTCAAAACTCGCGGCCCTCCAGATGTTCATGAACTACAATTCCCATCAGTCCCTTCCCACATGAGCATTGGCTATACTGGCAAGGGCTGATGGGAATTGTAGTTCATGAACATCTGGAGGGCCGCGAGTTTGACACCTGTGACCTACAGGATTCATAGATTTGTTTTTCCTTTCAGATCAGCTATATGTTCCCTGAATCTTTTTCTCCAATGTGGGCCTGTTTTCCTGTCATAGGCTACTGATGGACAATTCCTGCAAGATATTAGTGTTTGATTCCCGTGGCTGCTGATTTGACACATGGGTGTCAAATCAAATTCTTTATTACAGTCATCTGCCAGCATGTAGTACAAATTTTACAGTGCATAAGTAATAATCTGCGATCTTAAAGCATCAAAATTTCATGCGAAATAATTAAAATTCGCTGTAATTATGGTTATGGAATTAAAAATTGTTCATTGTCACCATCAATAACTGTTATCCGACTTCGGACTTCAAACACAAAAGCGCAAAAATTAGTCACTTGCCTTGAAACAGGAGGATTTTCTTCTATTAAATGCTTTTCTAAGCACGCCTTCTACGCAGAGACAGCCTGGGAGTTTGGCTAGTAATGGGTTGGTCACTTTATTTCAGAATGGTATACTTTGATCTTTAGAAAGGTTGAAGCTATTGGTTTCCCCCTGGAATCACTCCTTATGCTCACAAAGGTGGAAGCCTTCAGACTAGTTAAGAATAGACTCTTGGATCTTGATTTTCATAATTTGACTCTTGCTGCCAAGACAACCTGTTCTCCGACTACATTATTAATCCCATGCGAGCGAGGAATTATGGCAGCAAATCTTTGTCTGCTGATTAATCCCACCCAGAGGAGAGCCTTGGCTACTGCAAGATATAATGTGCTGCCATCAGCTCTGCTGGAGGGAAGATTTAAGAATATGGAACGTGCTAAAAGAGTTTGTTCATGTGATATGACTACGGTTGAAACACTTGACCATTCTCTGTTTCTATGCCCTAAATACAATAAGATACGCATGAAATACATGAATTCCATTTTCTTGCAATGTTCTCAGTGGCATGAGTGTTATAAGATACCCAATCTCCTGAACAGCTCTGATGTGCTCTTTTGTGAAACTGTTACAAATTTTATGCTGGAAATTAGTAATTTTAACTGTGCTTCTTAACCTTGTTTTGTTTTAAAATTTTGTCCTGTTTTGTATGCCAATAAAGGCTTGTGTTGTATTGTTGTAGTAATGGGTTGAGAATCTCATTCCTCAATCCATAATAATATGGACAACGAAGAAAGGTGTGACCTATCGCCTCCACTTCTCCCATTGTCTCTCTGGGCGTGGAATCTTTTTATATCTGCCTTTGAGCCAAAGGCAGGGACATGTATCCAGCCAAATTAAAGGCCTCTTCTAATTAGGTAGGTGTCAGGTTGTAAAAGGCAAGGTGTTGGTGCAATGATATACTTAAATTTCATAGGAGACTTAAAATATGGTGACTTAATGAAGTCTTGCTGTCACTCTACATCTTCAATCCTGTGTTTAACTAAGTGTTTCACCTGTTCATAATCTAGCTGCAAAGGCGCAGTAGGAGAGAGATCCGCTCTCCCGAAGTGTAGTTCGCACTTTGTCACCTGCTTTGTGTTCTTTGATATGGTTTTGCCATTATTTTCTTACTGCTTGTGAGCGGCTTTTTACTTTCAATCTGTGTGAGCATTTACTAAGTGTGTATCTTAACTGGTTAAATGCCGAGAGACTCTATTAGGCTGATAGCCTTGATCATTAGGAAATCTACTGTAATAGCATTAGTAGCACGGGGGAATGAACATGGATTTATGATCACGTGCTTTAACAACTTATTATTCTGAAATTCCTACCAGCTCCAGATTTTTCACTTTTGCCCAGCAGTGCCGGTTTTTGTATCCATGCTTGCTCTTAATATGACCAGAATCAAGAGAGACCTGGGTTCCGGAGCTATAACTTGCTGAGGATTTTTAATCGGCTCTGCTGTTAAAGGAACAGAAACTATTTTTGGTTTCTAATCTCCTGAGTGTTTTACTTGTATCTGTACACAATATTGAAATACAGAATAATAATGGTTTTGATTTTTATCCTGCCCTTCCCTGCTGCAGTGGCTTCAGAGTGGCTTGAAGCAATACAAAAGATAATAAAATGTGTAATATGCAATAAAAACAACAATATATACAACACATGTAGATGGTGCTTAATCCAACCAAGGAGGGAACAGCATCAGGATATTCCCAAACTATACTCTAAAAACAAACCTCGATAGAACCAGACAAGGGAAGTGAAAGTTTCCAACTAAGATGGAAACATTTAGGGAGAAGCATTTGGCATGTGACAGACGTCTGACCTTCATTGGTTTTTGCCTGTCTTTGTTTTATACAAGGCCAAGCATCAAGTAAAAGGTAGAATTATGTTGTCCGTTTAGTTTGACTTCTACTTCACCCACATTCTAGAGTTTTAGAGCTGTTTCCATGTGGTACATACAGGTAAACTCCAAGAAGCCTTTTGTACTGCTGCCCTTCTGTACTGAATGTCCATTGCATTTGCCAGGGAGTGGGGTGCAAATACACACTTATTACATTCACACCAGAGGTGGGATCCAGCAGGTTCTCACAGGTTCCCGAGAGTAGGTTACTAATTATTTGTGTGTGCCGAGAGGGGGCTACTAATTGGCGATTTTGCCACGTGATTTTTGCCTTAGTTACGCCCCTCCTCTCAGCAGTAGTGCGCAGAACTTGAAGCTGTCTAGCAGGAGGTGCACCGGCGTGCGTGGCAGCCTGCACCTGCGTGCATTCGTTTCCAGCCCAAGGACTACAGCCCCACCCAGGAATACCCCGCCCCCGGAATTCCCGGCCACGCCCCCATCATGCCCCGCCCAGCCCCATTGGCGCTACGCCACAGTTTGAATCCCACCACCATGGGAACCTGTTACTAAAATTTTTGGATCCCACCACTGATTCACACTTTGTTTGTTTAAGGCAGTAATCCTTGCATATTTACCTAGGATTAAGCTTCATTAGACTGTGAGATTTGCGGCACAATCTTATGCCTGTTTATTCAGAAATAAGCGTCTAAGGCAGGGGTGCCAAACTGATTTGTTACGAAGACCGGATATGACATAAAAGTGATTTGGTTGGGCCAGGCTCTTGGGTGGGGGGGCTGTGTCCGCTGGTGACGCCTCACCAGCCCAGATTGGCGTTATGGGGTGGGGTGGCTATTTGGCTGGTGGGCCTGCAATGGTCCAGAACAGGACTGGATGGCGCTGGCTGTCTTTGCTGAGCTTGGCCACCCAGATTGGCACTGAGGTGTGTGTGGCTCACCAAGTCACATTGGGAATGAGGGGTGCCTGCATGCACTGAGTTGCCCGCAGTGAACTCGCCGACCCAGAACACCACTGGGGGAGATGGTCGCCATTTGTGGGTGTGGCTATTCTAGCTGGCGAGCTAGCAGCTCGGATTGACATGGGGGTGGAGGAGACTTGCTAGGCTGGGTGGGTAAGTTCTTGTGGACCTCATAAACCCTTTCAAGGGACTACAGCCAGTCCTCGAGCTGCACATACCTAAAAGTGTCCCACATTAAGTGGTTTTCAACCAAACTGTTGGTGAGAAAATGACTAAACCGGGTTTGCTTCAGGAGCATTGTGGAGATTAAAACTGAAAGGTGAGAATCCGATGTTGCTAGTTGCACGCTGAAACGGATCGGGAGGGGGTGACGGGACCAAATAAATAGTTCTACTTTGGAACTGCTGTTCTGGATTAGACCGAAGAAACATTTATGTCACTGATCTTACAATGGTCAGGTAAGATACCTTAGCGAGAGTCGCAAGATGGAGGCTAACGTTGACAGCATCCTTTTTTGTTCCCCTAGTGAGCAAAATTGTACACTCTCTCAATATATAGAGGAGGGGAGTTGTTGGGCTATGTGATTTGGTCAGCCATAATTTGGGCTCCGTCCTGTTGCAGTTAGAAAGGCTAGACCTGGCTAGAGATTTGGGCCTGTGGCCATTAAGTATAGCAGTCGCTAGACCTGCCCAGGATGCGACCTTACGTGTGTGTCTGTGTGGGGTTGTGTGTACATGTGTTTTGCTTTGATTGATTGTGTATCTTTTTTTCAAGTCAGTTAAATTGCCTTGCCTCTAAATCTGAAGCGTCTGCAACTGGTGGGTTTATGGAATCGCTTTAGGGCAGGGGTAGGGAACCTGCGGCTCTCCAGATGTTCAGGAACTACAATTCCCATCAGCCTCTGTCAGCATGGCCAATTGGCCATGCTGGTAGGGGCTGATGGGAATTGTAGTTCCTGAACATCTGGAGAGCCAAAGGTTCCCTACCCCTGCTTTAGGGTTATCTAGTCTTTGCTGAAGTTCATTTAGTTATATTAAACCTTTATTTATGTATTTTATTATGTATTATGTATTTTATGTGCTGTTATTGGAACAGCTGTATTGTGAGCCGCCTCGAGCCCTTTGGGGGTGAGGCGGCCTATAAATCTAATAAATAATAATAATAATAATTATCATTGTTATTATTATTATTATTATTATTATTATTATTATTATTATTATTATTATTATTATTATTATTATTTTGCCACTTGAAAGCTGTTGTTTGTTGACATGGTTATCCGGCATGGGTTCACCATGGCTGTTGAAAGGAATCTGTCCTGATTGTTACAATAAGGAGGTGGAACAATGGGTTTGAAAAATTGTGATGACATTATTTTAGACCTTAAATTATTTTATCCTCAACTGTTTTTTTTTTCCTGATTTGTCTATCGTCAGGTTAAGCGTCTGATAAAAACATACAATCATAGAGCAGGAAAGGGACCTTAAGTGTTTTCCGGTCAAACAAGTAGGAAATTCACAAGCATATCCCAACTTCCATGGGAATGGCGCTTCGCTTCAGTTCCAACTTTCCATAGCTCCCGGCCACATGTTCCTGAAAGGGCAATTTTGCTGAATTGTGGGACGGGAAAGTTTTAGGTCAAATATATAATTTGATGATTGACGATAAGGAATTTATGATAAGAGCTATGAAACAAAAATGGGAGAAGGAGGGCACTCTGAATGATGAAAAAAGTTGAAAGAATAATGGCCAGCATGAGAAAAATAAAAATGGAAAAATACATGGAGTTGGAAAGAAAGTTGGTTTTAAAATGGTATAGAACTCCCAAACAACTTGCATATATGGTTAAGGGATTATCCCCAAAATGTTGGCACTGTGGAGACCAAGATGCACATTATAGCCATATGTGGATTGAATGCAAAGAAGTAAAAAGATTCTGGGGAAAGGCATTGCTATGGATAGAGAAATTGTTGAAAAATAAAGTGGAATTAAGAAATGATCTTATTATTTATGGGAATAATTGATGATGAAAAAATAGATATACAATATAGAAATATGTATAAAACATTGATTAAGAACATAAGGCGAATCTAGCCCTGCCGGAATTCAAGACCAGAGTCCATCTGAGTCTGAAGCACTGCTGGGTTACTCGCAGTGCGCCCTACCAGGTGCCTTTGGGAGCTCACGTGCAGGATGTGAAAGCAATGGCCTGCTGCTGCTGCTGCTCCTGAGCACCTGGTCTGCTAAGGCATTTGCAATCTGAGATCAAGGAGGATCAAGATTGGTAGCCATAGATCGACTTCTCCTCCATAAATCTGTCCAAGCCCCTTTTAAAGCTATCCAGGTTAGTGGCCATCACCACCTCCTGTGGCAGCATATTCCAAACACCAATCACACGTTGTGTGAAGAAGTGTTTCCTTTTATTAGTCCTAATTTTTCCCCCCAGCATTTTCAATGAATGCCCCCTGGTTCTAGTATTGTGAGAAAGAGCAATACATGCTGTGATAGCATTTGGATGGAAAGATAAGAAAAAATGGACGATTCAGAAATGGTTGGAATATATATGGGAACAAGTGACATTAGACATTTTTGAAATATGATCAAAGAATAAAACATGGCAAGAAAAACAGAATGAAATAATGAATATATGGACAAGTTATGAGAATTGGATGAAGGAGCCGGGGGTCAAAGAAGACATATGGATAAGAAGACAACAACGAAGGAACTTGTTTGGTTAAAGAAAAGTAAAACATAATATTAGGGGAGGTTAAAGAAAAGTAAAACATAATATTAGGGGAGGGTGGGAAGAAAAAAAGGGAAAATGTATTGTTTGGAAATTATATCAGAAAGATGTAAATAGAATAATTATTTTAAACTATACAAAAAATATTAAAAAAAATTTTTTTGCAGAATTGTAGAGAGTGTGTTACTCAGCTCATGCCTCTCCCAGACCTGGGAACTCCAAATTCGACAGGTGGACTGGCTGGATTTTGTTAGTAAATCTGTTAGTTCTGATATCATCCAGGACCAGTGAGTGTATGCTAGCTGCCATGCTCCAAGGAACTGCCTCCCCCCCTTCTAAATTCTTCATTATTAATTTCTTTTCCTTTCCTCCTTTTACTGTACAGCATATTTTGATCTATAAGATTATGTGTTCATTATTATTTTTATTGTGATGATCGTGATTGTTTTGTTTCCTGTGCTTTTCACTTGTTTACTTTTCTGTAACTTTTTTGGTTGGTAAAATAATTTAAAAACAAACATACCCTCTCTCCTCTGGTGTGTGCCCAGAGCAGCCATTCTCAACCAGGGTTCCCTGGTACCCTGGGGTGCCGTGAGCATGTCCCAGGGGTACCGCTGCAACTCTACCGCCCCCCTCATTTTTGTGGTGTCTCCCACCGGCGCCAGCAAGGACATGGAGCTGGCCCATGGGGCAGGGCCTGCCACAAGGTCAGCAGCCGCCACCCCACTTCTAGCGCTACCCTTCACCCTGGGAGGGGAAGGTGGGGGGTGCGGCAAGCAGGGGCAATGGGAGGGGAAGGTGGAGGGCGGCGGCAGGGATACCGTGAGATATGAAGAGTGAGGTCAAGGGTACCCTGACCTCGAAAAGGTTAAGAAACACTGGCCCAGAGGAAGGAAACACCCCCCCCCCCGTCAAAAACAAATCCAGGATCCCTGGTCAGTCTGGCCTGGAGGAAAATTTCTTCCTGATGGCAAAGTTGTGATTAGCATTACCCTGAGCATGTACGAAGGGGCCATGAGAACTGAGCCCCTAGTCCTCTTTCTTGCCTCCCTCCCATGATCTGCCAAAGTTCACAGAATCAGCATTACTGTCAGAGGGCCATTTAGCTTCTGCTTAGAACCTTCCAATGACGCAGAACCCACCACCTCTTGAGGAAGCCTGTTCCACCCAGGAACTTCTTTAATGGGCAGGAAGTTCTTCCTAATGTTGATTTCAACCTGTTGGTTCTGGTCTGACCTTCTGGAGCAACAGAAAACAACTCTGCACCATCCTCTATAAGGCAGCCCTTGAGATACTTGAAGATATCGACCCATTTTTCTTCCCGTGTTCCTGGGTTTCCTGGAAGCAGAATGAATGAGTTAGAATGAGTGTTGACATCTTTGCTGTCATTGAGTTGAGCTACTGTGCCAGATATGTCCATCTGGTGGTAGTGGTTTGGATCCTAACTGCTGCCCACAGAGTTAAGTCCGCACCGTGGACTTTTGCTGTCTCCCGGTTCCTACAGCAATTCATGATGACCCCCACATTCTACTGGAGGCGGGGAACATCTGTATGGGTGTTTTCCAGCTGCTGCTCAGGGAAGGCAGGATGAAGAATTTCGTCTGTTCTTGGCATTCGAGGGGCTCTTGCCCTCAGCATGTGGGGCGAGGAATCACTACTTGCTCTTCTGCTCATAAAACAGCACTCTGGGATCCGACTCAGTGACTTTGAAGCTTCGCTGATGATGAGGCGCTGGGTGAGAAACATTGTTTTCCTTCCTGCTTTCTGACTTAGTCATCGTTAGTAATCCTGTTTTTGAGCTGCTGAATGTCAAGATGTGCCTTCAGTCTTCGGCTTTAACCCAGTTTTGCGACTGGCTTCTCGTGGTCTTTGCACGACACACAGTTAAATTGTGAAGCTCCCTACGCCAGGAGGTGGTGACGGCTACCATCTTGGAAGGCTTTAAGAGGAGAGTGGACGTGTTCATGGAGAACAGGGCTATCCATGAGGAGGAGGAGGAGGAGTAGTTTGGATTTATATCCCCCCTTTCTCTCCTGCAGGAGACTCAAAGGGGCTTACAATCTCCTTGCCCTTCCCCCCTCACAACAAACACCCTGTGAGGTGGGTGGGGCTGAGAGAGCTCAGAAGAGTTGTGACTAGCCCAAGGTCACCCAGCTGGCGTGTGTGGGAGTGTACAGGCTAATCTGAATTCCCCAGATAAGCCTCCACAGCTCAGGTGGCAGAGCTGGGAATCAAACCCGGTTAGATACATGAGCTCTTAACCTCCTACGCCACTGCTGCTCCAGACTACTAATGAATACTGGTCATGATGCATACCTGTTTATGGAGTATGCAGTATGGAGTATGCAGGATTTTATGGAGGAGAAGTCGATCTATGGCTACCAATCTTGATCCTCCTTGATTTCAGATTGCAAATGCCTTAGCAGACCAGGTGCTCAGGAGCAGCAGCAGCAGCCGGAGAAGGCCATTGCTTTCACCTCCTGCATGTCAGCTCCCAAAGGCATCTATTTGGTGGGCCACTGCGAGTATCAGAATGCTGGACTAGATGGACTCTGGTCTGATCCAGCTGGCGTGTTCTTATGTTCTTAAGTTCTGTTGTCTCCAGTATCAGAGGAGTATGCCTATTATATTAGGTGCTGTGGAACACAGGCAGATTAGCGCTCCTGCCAGTCGTCTTGCTTGTGGGCTTCCGAAAGCACCTGTGCAAACAGACTGCTGGACTTGATAGGCGTTGATCTGACCCAGCAAGACTTTTCTTATGTTCTTATTGTCTACTTGCCTGCAGTGGTAATAATAATTTTTAAAAAAATGGTTTCCAGGCAGTAAAATGCCTCTAAGTTTGAAGAATTTGTTCTTTTTAAGCTGAGGGTAAGGCAGAAGATGATTTGTAGGAGTGTAGGCAGGAAGATGACCTACTGCCATGGGCAAATTAACTAGTAGACGTGGCTTCATGTTCTGTGAATAGGGTGAGGCTGATGCCACCTTAAGATGGATCGATACCTTGCAAGAAACTTGAGGACGCTCATAAAGATGGTGGGGTGTTGTTGTTTTTTGTGAGCCTCCCCGCTCTCAGCTATGCAGTTCACCTTATCACAAATTTTGGTATCTTCAGATTATTCAGTTCTTACCACGAGTAGGCAAAGATGTGTGCAGTGGTGGGATCCGAAAATTTTAGTAACAGGTTCCCATGGTGGTGGGATTCAAACAGTGGCATAGCACCAGTGGGGCTGGGTGGGGCACGACGGGGGCGTGGCCGGGCATTCTGGGGGCGGGGCATTAATCATTTCTCTGTGACTGTAAAAAACTCTTACTGTAAAAAAAAGTTCCTAATTTCCAGCTGGTATCTTTCTGTCCATAATTTAAACTCGTTATAGCAAGTCCTATCGTCTACTGCCAACTGAAACAACTAATTGACTGCCTGTCAAATACTTAATACTTTCAAATACTTAATTTTGTTTCTAGAAATCAAAAGAAGGATACTTTCCTTAAACAGGGAACTTTACCATATTTCCAAAACATGTTTTTAAAACAGCCCAACAGGGAGAATTATCCCGTTTTCTACCTTCGCTAACCAGCCACGTAGGAAACAACAGGACTTTATGATTTTTGGACCTAATGGAATTTCTAACGGAAAAGCAGACCCAATTAGTAACCCCCTCTCGGCACACACAAATAATTAGTAACCCACTCTCGGGAACTGGTGAGAACCTGCTGGATCCCACCTCTGGATGTGTGGTTGGCAAATGTTCAGTATGATATCATGTGACATAAGTTGTCCTTTGTCTTCTTGAAGGCCCTTAAACAGGTTGACGGTTCCTGGCTTTCTTGGAATGCTCACATATACCTTTCCAGTTCAATCCTAAACAGTTAGGACCTTATAATCCTGTTGCCGTCAATGGATTTAGGGCACAACTCTGCCCAGAATGAGATTTCAAGTGGTGCTGTGCTGAAATTTTGTTTACCTTGGGCTGAGTTTTCCCAACAGCTATGTTGAAAGATGCCTGAACTGTCCCACAAGCTACGATGACTAAGCTGAGGCTGTCATGCGTTGGTCACATACTTAGAAGGCAAGAGGCACTGAGAAAGACAATAATGCTTCAGAAGGTTGAAGGCAGCAGGAAAAGAGGAAGAGGAGGAAGAGGAGGGAGAGGAGGAAGAGGAAGAAGAGGAGGAGTAGTAGTTTGGATTTATATCCCCAGAATTCCCCAGATAAGCCTCCACAGCTCAGGCGGCAGAGCTGGGAATCAAACCCGGTTCCTCCAGATTAGATACACGAGCTCTTAACCTCCTACGCCACTGCTGCTCAACGTGAGAGGAATCGACCCAACATGAGAGGAATCGACTCTAGCATAGGTGTCAAACTTGCGGCCCTCCAGATGTTATGGACTACAGTTCCCATCACCCCCTGCCAGCATGATGCTGGCAGGGGGTGATGGGAGCTGTAGTCCATAACATCTGGAGGGCTGTGAGTTTGACACCTGTGCTCTAGAACAGTGGTTCTCAACCTGGGGGTTGGGACTCCTTTGGGGGTCGAACGACCCTTTCACAGGGGTCGCCTAAGACTCTGCATCAGTGTTCTCCATCTGTAAAAGGGATAAATGTTGGAGTTGGGGGTCACCACAACATGAGGAGCTATATTAAAGGGTCGTGGCATTAGGAAGGTTGAGAACCACTGCTATAGAGGAAGACAAAACCCTCTGTTTGCAAGGCCTGAGCAAGGCTGTTGTTAACGATAGGACGTTTTGGAGGATGTCGGTTTGTGAGTAGGAAGTGGCTTGACAGCACACAACAGCACAAAACGCATGCTGAAATGTCATTTTAGGATCCAGTACAGGCAAGACCATGTTGCCTCTAATGTATTGTGGTGTAGGAGGTTAAGAGCTCGTGTATCTAATCTGGAGGAACCAGGTTTGATTGTCACTCTGCCGCCTGAGCTGTGGAGGCTTATCTGGGGAATTCAGATTAGCCTGGGCACTCCCACACACGCCAGCTGGGTGACCTTGGGCTAGTCACAGCTTCTCGGAGCTCTCTCAGCCCCACCCACCTCACAGGGTGTTTGTTGTGAGGGGGGAAGGGCAAGGAGATTGTAAGCCCCTTTTAGTCTCCTGCAGGAGAGAAAGGGGGGATATAAATCCAAACTCCTCCTCCTCCTCCTCCTCCTCTTCCTCCTCCTCGTCTTCGTCGTCATCGTCTTCTTCTTCTTCTTCTTCTTCTTCTTCTTCTTCTTCTTCTTCTTCTTCTTCTTCTTCTTCTTCTTCTTCTTCTTCTTCTTCTTCTTCTTCTTCTTCTTCTTCTTCTATGTTATTGCAGTGATTATTGTGGGGGAACTCGCACATCTTGGAAAGCACGTTTTTGCCATCAAGTCACAGCCGACTTATGGTAACCCCGTAGGGTTTTTGGGGCAAGAGATTTTTCGAACGAGTTTGCCTTTGCTAATTTCTGCATAGCTACCTGGGAATTGCTTGGCGATCTCTTATACAAATACTAACCCAGGGCTCGCCCTGCTTAGCTTCCAAGAGACTGGGCTGGCCTGGGCTATCCACATCACAGTGGAAAGAATTAACCCGCTATAAAATGGACCTTGGTCGCTCGTATTCCTTCATGGATACCGTTGTTTGACTGGGCTTTAATAGAGGCATACAAATGCTGGAGTCCCTGAAGGCCTAGATCTGAGTTGCCTTGTCATGCTGTACTAGAGGAAAAGAAAGAAGAAGAAGAAGAGTTTGGATTTATATCCGCCCTTTCTCTCCTGCAGGAGACTCAAAGGGGTTTACAATCTCCTTGCCCTTCCCCCTCACAACAAACACCCTGTGAGGTAGGTGGGGCTGAGAGAGCTCCGAGAAGCTGTGACTAGCCCAAGGTCACCCAGCTGGCGTGTGTGGGAGTGTACAGGCTAATCTGAATTCCCCAGATAAGCCTCCACAGCTTAGACGGCAGAGCGGAGAATCAAGCCCGGTTCCTCCAGATTAGATACGCGAGCTCTTAACCTCCTACGCCACTGCTGCACCTGCCCGAAGAGGTGCCTCAACTGGTCTCTGCTCCTTTTCTTACCCTTTTGGGTTATCATCTAATTCTTCAGTCACAGAGCAGAGACATTATTACATTAGCATGTTAGCAGATCTTAGGTCCCATTCCCATGCAGTTTGCTCCCCGGCTTTCTTCCATATAAACTATACGGCACCTTATCATGAGGTAGTTACTTAAAGACCCTTTCTGTTCCTTCTCCTCATAGGCTTTTTACAAAAGCAAAGTAAAATGTATCCCCCAATTTCTGAAAGGTAGGTTCAAAGGTGTTCCTTTCTCACTTAGGCCCTTTCTGCATGGGCTATTTGTACTGGAAGGTAGCCGGGATAAATGCAGTGGGTTGCTACCACAGCTTTGCATGGAGCTGCGGCTGTTGCCTGTGCCCCGCTTCCCCGCACTCTGGGGACCCTCCCCCCACCTACAGGTCAGGATAGTGCAATTCTCAAATATCCCACCAGGGGGGGTTAAAGCAAGACTGACCCTGTTTAGGGGCAGGAACTGTGCAAAGTTCCCTCCCAAACCGGGTTTAATCCTGCCCCCACCCCGGGATAATTGGCCCGTTCGGAAAGGGCCATAGAGTGTGTCCCTGTAACTCTCAGGATACAGAAACTCTGTAACACAGTGGTGGCGAACCTTTGGCACAGTGGTGGCGAACCTTTGGCACTCCAGATGTTATGGACTACGATTCCCATCAGCCCCTGCCAGCACGGCCAATTGGCCATGCTGGCAGGGGCTGATGGGAATTGTAGTCCATAACATCTGGAGTGCCAAAGGTTTGCCCCCACGGCTCTAACACATTCTTTTAGATTGTAAGTTGTACCATCGTGAGCACCAATTAAGGATTACCATCATGAGCACCAATTAAGCTTAGCTCACTCCTGTGTCTACTTTCTGTTAGAGGATAAAAGTGGTAGGATCTCATTGGAAATAGCAAATTTTTTGGCAGAGATTCTTAGGGTAATTTTTTTTGTATCGATGTTTTTTCTGTTGTGTAAGTTTATATTTTGTTTGCTGTTTGGTTGTCTAACTGTTATTGTATATTCCAATTTGTATGCGGTTGTTTTTATTGGTTTGGGTCAATAATTAGTTCAAATAAGATAGTAAACCAGACATCTTTCCCCTTCAGTATCTCAGCATATTGACCCAGAAGAGTTTTTGAGATCTGGATGGTGTCTCATGTGGCCATTGGAGCGAGCCGACGAGGTGTTGTACCAGTGTCTCCAGTCTCCTGGGCGTCCATGAGATGGCCACAGATGACAGGCCCTCTCCGACGTTGGACTCGATGAGCGAGGTGCCCTCCTCTCCAGGCGGCAGTCCTTCCCACCTTACACACTTCAAGCCCTTGACTCCTGACCAGGATGAACCTGCTTTTAAATCTGCGTACAGTTCTTTCGTGAATCTGTTCCGTTTCTCTAAAGGTAAGATCGAAACGTGATTTTGTTTTCAGTGTTCGTGTCCTGTCAGCAGAGTTCTGTGGGGAGGGGAAGCAGCGACGTGGCTCGTATATATATATATATATATTTATATATATATATAAAAACCTTTATTAGACATAGAATCCATATAACAGCCAACATTGTCCAAACAAGTATTCCATACGTGAGAACCATCGTAGGTAATCATTCCAAAGTTTCTATAAGGAACCTAGCTACAAAAGTTAAAATCTCGGAGGCGGAATTGTTTAGTAGAAACGTAATCTTCCCCACAGCATTCATTAAAGATTACAGGACAAAGAGCAAAAAGTCTGGTCCTAGATCCCTGGTATTTGGGGCAGTCAAGCAATATATGTTCCATGGTTTGAATCGCTGTGATACAAGGAGGACATTTCCGCTCTTGCAGGTCGATTTTTTGGAACCTTCCTTGTAACATAGAGCAAGGGAAGGAGTTGCAACGAGCCCTAGTGATTATCCATCTATGCTTGGGCTCCTGAAGTAAACTCAAATAACCTGCCATGTGATTGATTTTAAATCTGATGTTAAAAAAGAGGAGGGAGATATTTATTTATTGTTTACAAAATTGGTATCCCCACAAAGGCCACCGGGGCAGCTAACAAACTAAAACATACATCATAAAACCACATTCTATAACCATGTAAAACACCCATAAAAATGTGCATCATTAAAAGAATGAGAAACAGAGCTAAAATACACACAAAGACATAAAAACAACTACTAAAACATTAGGCAGGACAGAAGGACAAGAGCCAGCTGAAATTTAATACCAAGCACTGTCCCTGTGAGGCGCGTTGCAGTATCTCTTTAATCTATAGTAGTTGATTAAAATGTGGAATTTACTATCAGAGCGTATAGTGATCACCATAAACCGTAGATGGCTTTAAAAGGAGATAAAATATGTTCATGGTGGTTAGATGCATCAGTGGCAACAAAAAGGAATCCCCACATTCAGAGGCCGGAAACCTCTGAATACCAGTGCCAGAAGTCAGTGTTCTTCAGCCTCTATGTCCTGTTGTCGATCCTCTGGAGCACCTGATTGGCTGTTGTGTGAGTCACATGCCAAACCAGTTGGACCACTGATCTGATCCAGCAAGACTCTACTTATGTTCTTATGTATGGGCCAACTCTTGTGAGCAAGAGTGGGGACTACACAGGCATTTACAGTGGAAGCCTGTACAAATATTCCAGGCCACATGTTAATATTGTTGCAGACAACCAAAGCCCGGTGAAGATGTATACTTCATGCAGAAGTGTATTCAGAGGGAGGGACTGTACATGTGGGTACTACCCCTGACTTCCACAGGTATATAGTTAGGGGCTTAACCAGTGTGGTCTAGTGGTTAAGATCAAGTGGATTCTAATCTGGAGAACTGGGTTTGATTCCCCACTCCTTCACGTAAGCGGCAGACTCTTATCTGGGGAACTGGATTTGTTTCCTCTCTCTGACATGCTTGCTGCCCACTACCTGGCACCAGCCTTCCATTCATGAAAACAAGCCAAATTGTGTGTAACGTATATGACAGAGGAACAAAACAGCGCGTCACACACTGAAGACGGAGGATCACTATATTCAATAAATGTATTTATGTATATTTTATAATTGTCCAGTTACTGAATCCAATGATTGTACATCCAGTTTTTTCAACAATAAAAGTTCATTTTTGAGATATATAATCCATATCTTCAATATCTACTGAACAAAAATAGTTCATTATTTCAATATCTTTAGGCGCTGTTTTGTTCCTCCACCAGCCTCCCATTCCCCTGCTCTTCCTCTCTCCCACCCATATCTGGAGCCCACCCGTATCTAGAGCCCATTTTATTGAAGTATAAAATGGGCTTCACTGCTAGTGAATAATAATTGGTTATTTTATGATCCCAAATGTTTCAGGGGCTAAGCATCATCTTGTAAATTGATTAGATGTGGTGGTTCTTGTTAGGTTTTTGTTGCTATTCTTGGTATTTACCACAACACCATGTTTCTTGCACTTTTAGTTTCACCTGGTTGAGGACAACCGACAGACTTTGGGCCATAGCTTGTCAGCAAGTTATTGGCCGGGCATAATACTCTTCAGGGGACATAGTGGGAGAGGCGGTCCCACAGATAAGCCAGACTGTTGCAGACAACTACTAGATTCATTTGGGCGGCTGAATCTGTCGTGTGTTGTGTCCAGGGACTGAAAGTTCTGTTCTGACAAGTGTTACGCAACCAGTCTATACCTATTTAGACATCTGATTTTTGTGAGTCGGATTATATTGCGAAAAGGTGGTCATGGCCTGGAAAAGCGGGCCTTGTCATCTATTACACAGACTTTTTTAAAAGTCATTTAAAAATGGCAGTTATTAACACTTTGTATCTAAAATTCATACAGAACTTACATACAAAATAAGCTTTCTTAGTTTTAAAACTTTTAAAGATTTCTGCCCCCCGGGCTCATTTACATTTTAGAATTTGAGAAGCTAACAGTTATTATTCTTTCAAGCCCATTTGTTTACATAGTCAAGTGGTTAAGAGATTTAATAGTTGAGGCCAATGTTTGTGTGCTTGGTATGAACAGTACACTTTGCCTGCCTTGTGTCATGGTACTGTTCACATTCTCCCCACTTGAAGGTAAATGCACAGGTAAAGAAAGAGGGCCTCCCTCCCTCCCTCCCTCCCTCCCTCGCTTGCTTCCTCGCTTGCTTCCTCCCTCCCTCCCTCCCTCCCTTCCTTCCTTCCAGCAGGCCTCCAATGTCATTCATAATTGTGCAAAAGAATTTCCACCTACTGTCTGACAGAGCCAAAATTGGCACGCCACTGTTACAGGTATGAACAAGGATAAGCTATCCAAGTCTCAAAGGTTTTCAAAGTCCCAAACGCCGCTGGTTCGCTGGCTCTTTAACAACGTTTGCCAGGCCAGACCTGGGCGATATCTGACCCACGGGCCATATCCGGCCTGCGGATGACCCTGGCCCCTGCGTGCTGAGGCGGCGTCTTTGAAAGCCCTGCAGAAGCGCGGTTGCCTTGGCTGCCGGCTTCTCGCGGGCTTTCAAAGCCATGCCCTGCCTTTGGGCCGGTCCTCCACAATGTTACTCTGTTTCTTATGCGGCCCCATGGAAAAAAATAATTGCCCACCCTGGTTTGGGCCGTAAGCGGCCAAAGGGCACGTGTAATGCATTCCTGGCTCTGAAACAGCCACGCTGATTCACAACCCTGATGGTGCAAAAAAATACAGCCGCTTAAAGAGACGGCTTACAGGAAAAAATAGGGGAGTCAATTCATGCATGATGATTATACAGAACATCTGAGGGAATTATAATTAATCAAAGGGAGAAAAACAAGCCCGAATCATAATAAACCAATAACTTCATCCACTGTCTCCCACACACACCTAAAAACTACCCCTACTCTCCATCTGTCCCTCTGAAAACCAGACCCCCCTGGCACACATTGCAAGGACCCTTCCCCTCTACCCAAAAGAGTGATTTCCACCAGCAGGAATGCGCCTTCAGTTGGATGCCAGCCCCAGCCAGTCTAGACAAACACATCCTGCACTGCAGTGTGGCGTTTCCCCACCCCCCACAAATAAACAATGTCTTGAATACAAACTTGGCTTACGCCGCTGAGCAAAATTTGAACAGCCCTCATGTAGAAATTTCTGAAGCAGTTGCTACATTTTTAATCCATGTCCTACATGACATGTAACAATGATCCTGTTTTTGTATTTGGAATGTATGGTACTTCTGGTTTATGCCTAATAAAGGTTTTTGGATTGGATTGGATTGGACTACATGAGCTCAGGTTTTTGGTAACATTTGTTGTTTATTACTTCTGCTAAGAAAGTTGCAACCTTGAGAGTTATTTCAGGGGACCGATCATTTAGTAAATGAGGTACTTTGTATGTTGCAGGTAGGCTAGGTTTTGTTTTAAGAAGCGGAGTAATATAAGTACTACGTAGAGAAGAATAGAACTGACAGTTCAGAAGAATATGCTGGATTGAATCCACTTCATTTAATGGGCACGGACACCTTCTCTCTGAGATTGGTATGCCTTGATATCGTCCTTCCGTCACTTTAGAGGGGAAGGAGTGAAGCAATAACAATACAGCTGGTCCAGACTGGTTCTTTAAGCTGAAAAGTTGGTGGCTGGCACAGGGCGTCTGTTCTTGAAAGAGAAGTTGTAAAACTCCCTCTAGTGTTTGTGAAGGGAGGAAAAACTTCTTTCCCACCCCAGCATGTCTATGGGTGGATCCATCATAGAAAGGATTATGCTTGAACATGTACCCTGCCCCTTTTCTTGCGACTTTTTCACACATGCATAAACAGTGGAGTTTTTATAAGGGGTACCTTGTCTCCTCCCCGCCTGAGACTGTGTTCTTGGAGAGGAACGGTGGTGTCTGGAACGAGATTTTCAATCCTGATACTGGCCATACCCTGGATGATGTGAATACGCAAACCTGTCTTCTCTCTTTTTAGAGTTTAACGCTAGTGAGCAGCTAGTGAGCAGCAGTGACCCTAGTGAGCAGCAGTGGCGTAGGAGGTTAAGAGCTTGTGCTGAGAGAGTTCAGAAAGATCTGGAGGAACCGGGTTTGATTCCCAGCTCTGCCGCCTGAGCTCTGGAGGCTTATCTGGGGAATTCAGATTAGCCTGTGCACTCCCAAACATGCCAGCTGGGTGACCTTGGGCTAGTCACAACTTCTCGGAGCTCTCTCAGCCCCACCCACCTCACAGGGTGTTTGTTGTGAGGGGGGAAGGGCAAGGAGATTGTAAGCCCCTTTGAGTCTCCTGCAGGAGAGAAAGGGGGGATATAAATCCAAACTCCTCCTCCTCCTCTTCTTCTCCTCCTCCTCCTCCTCCTCCTTCTTGAAACCCTTCTAAAAACAATTCTGCGCAATCCTGACTGTGAAAGTTCTAATCCATTTTTTTTGAAGTAGTGGGGAAAATTGCAGCTTCTGGTGGGAAGGGCAGGGAGGGGGCCCATCGTAAACAAATGAACGAATAAACGCTGAAGTGATGGCTAAATGAAGTTTAATTTCCTTGTAGCTTGATCCACACGGAATCGTCCCCCACCCCTTTGTCAACGCGACTCGGAATCGTTCAAGAGGATGCAGGGAAATCTCCCGCTCGGAACAGGTAAGCCGGCCTGATTCAGACAGGTAGCACGCTACCGGTATTGTTTGCTCCTACCCTGTTTCCCCGAATATAAGACATCCCCGGAAAATAAGACATAGTAGAGGTTTTGCTGAAGTGCGAAATATAAGGCATCCCCCAAAAGTAAGACGTAGCAAAGTTTTTGTTTGGAAGCATGCCTGACGAACAGAACACAGAAAAATAAGACATCCCCCGAAAATAAGACATAGCACATCTTTGGGAGCAAAAATTAATATAAGACACTGTCTTATATTCGGGGAAACACGGTAGGAATGTGAGTGATTTCTGCCGACCAGCTCTTCTCATGACAGTCCCCTGAAGGATAAATTCACCTCTCGATAGTGGAGTGTCAGCAGTTGGCAAGAGCTCCGCAAACAGTGTGGAGGCCAGAGTTCAGGAAGAGCGCCGGATAAAATGACGCCAAAGGTGGCATGACGGTGCAATTCCTCTTTTGGCTGCTAGTCTTAGGGGAAGCGTCAAGCATCTGTTCCCAGAATGCTAGTCCTGATGCCTTTCATAGATGGAGCAAGAAGCATTCCAGGAACGTTTGCGCTTGTGCAACTTAGCAGCTGGCACGGAGTAAACCTGCCCTGGTAGGTGTACGTTTGTGCCCTGACCTTCTGCCAGGCCGCTCTTGCTTTTGGCCTTCCTCATTGAACAGTCTTGATGATGCAAAGCAGAGTTTCTGCGTTTCAGGTTCTCGTGATTATTGGCTGTCTAAAGACCTTCCCTTTTAAAAATTCTTTCAGTTGCCTTGCAGCAGAAAGCCTAGATCAGTGGTGGCGAACCTTTGGCACTCCAGTTGTTATGGACTACAATTCCCATAAGCCCTTGCCAGCATAGCCAGTTGGCCATGTGGAGTGCCAAAGGTTCGCCACCACGGGCCTAGATGCTTTCCCAGGTTACAGCCAACTTTCCTTTATTTTGGTGTCGTATTGAAACCAGATTTCTAGACCCTTCTTTAATTCTGACCCTTTCTATATTCTTGGTCGTGAAACAGGATAACTTCCCGTTAAAGCAGACGGTACTGAGCGGTGACAAAAAAGTTAGATGCAGTTGCCTCAGTGTTACTTTAGATAACTTCCATTTTTATTTAATCATTTATATACTACCTTTCTTGTCAGTGGGGAGTGTGGCAAAGCCTGTTAGAATGCAAAGAAATAAATATAACAGAATTAGGGGAAAGGGGGGAAGGCCTCTGAGCAAAGAGCAGGTCTTCCTCTTTCTCTCTCTGGCCCCTTCTGCACATGCAGAATAATGCGCTTTCAATCTCACAATTGTTTGAAAGTGGATTTTGCTATCCCGCATAGTAAAATCCAGCTGCAAAGTGGATTGAAAGTGCATTGTTCTGCATGTGCGGAAGGAGCCTCTGGGTCAAGTCTATAACCCTTGGATTTGGACCCAGAGGACAAAATACCTCTAAGAAACACAGGAGAAATGGAGTCTTAACTCATCCAGATCTTGTTCAGACTCTTCCCCTCCCCCGCCCTATCATTTCCTCATGAACTGAAGCAAGGGAGGGGGAAATCCCGACGTGGTTGTGTGAATTGGCCCACCAACGCTCATTTTATCTCGGAAGATGCAACTGCATGTCTGTACTATGAATTCAGAAGCGTAGAGAAATTTTAAGTGCTGGAATGAAGCACATTGTCTTTTTAAAAATCCTACTGTGGAGTCCTTTGCTTTTTTTGATGTGTTTTTAAATTCCTTTGCAGAAGGGAGGAGTGATTTCTGCCAATTCCTTGCTTTTCTGCTGCAGACCTTGACTCTGCTCTTGTGTTGTCTTTGGGGTCACCCCGTCCTGCAAGAGAAGTGTTCCAAGATACATTTGGGTCTGGAATGGAGGGAGGCAAAGAACTCCCACTCAGCCAGTAGAAATTCCCTTTGTCAGTTGAAGTGGACAGTGAAATCTAAGCCATTAAGATACTTCCTAGCTGTGTAATACAGCTTGGCTACCAGAATTGATATGAATTAGGAGAACTGGTGCATCTGTCCACATAATGGCCCTCTTCCACCAGGGTTTGGCAGTGCTGGAAGATTTACTTTTGTTAACTCTCGTCAGGATCTTATAGTGCAGTGATGGCGAATCTATGGCACGGGTGCCAGAGGTGGCACTCGGAGCCCTCTCTGTGGGCACACGCACACAGGGTTTGTCATGTGGGGGGCGGAAAATCACCCCCACACACATCTAGGCTGGCCTGGGCCACTGAGCACAATGTGTGTGCACCGCGGTGAGCAAGGAGGACTCGGCTGGCGGGCCTGGTGCCTGTGCTCTGGGTGGCTGCTGCCCGAGGGGGCGGGGGCAGAGGAGGCAGAGATGCTAGAGAGGCACAGAGTGGTGCGCGCAGGACTTGCTGGAGGCTAGAGCAGGCTGGCCCTTGCTTGAGCAGGTGGGGTGGAGGAAGAGGGAGCCAGCCATTTTTTTCATCCCCAGAGCCCCTAGGGGATGGGGCGGTTTAAAAAAATCTAATAAACAAACAAACAAACAAACAAACAAACAACATTCAGTTTAAATTGCTGGGTTGGCACTTTGTGATAAATAAGTGGGGTTTGGGTTGCAATTTGGGCACTCAGTCTCAAAAAGGTTCACCATCACTGTTATAGTGGAAAAACAGTTGTGGGAATCGCCATCACTCAGCGAGGATTTATTTGGCAAACAGCGCAAGCGTGAATTGAATGCTCACCTGTCATTAATTCAAAACACATTTTTTCAGACGAAGGATCCTGTCAGATTTGGGGGTGTGTGTGTGCCATTTGAATTGCAGTATTGTATTGCCTTCGGCATCCAGGAACCAGTAAACTAGAGTTTCCTTGCCGGAAAATGAAAGTCGCTGAACAGCTGTAATCCTGGGTCCAGACCAGTTCAGTTGTGATGAGGGCAAGCCATCTATGTTTCATCACATGCCTGTTTATCCATAAATAGGCAGTGAGATCTGGTGATTATGTCTCTGCTTTATTGGCCCAGTTTCTTTTCTAAGAGCAGAAATGAACTGGGAGGAGAGCGATTGACACTTTTTAATTGAGCTGATCTTAATTCTCTCCTCGTTTAAGTAAAGGGAAACACCGCTAAAGTGGGTTCCCATTTATTGTTTTGACAGTAAATAGAGGCAAAGGAAGCGTTTGTGGTAAAGCTAGCTCATTATTGTTGTCTTAATTTGAACAGAGCTTTAGTTGCTTCTAGAAGAAGGTTTGGATTTATACCCCACCTTTCTCTCCTGTAAGGAGACTCAAGGTGGCTTACAAGCTCCTTTCCCTTCCTCTCCCCACAACAGACACCTTGTGGGGCAAAGAGTTCTGAGAAAACTGGGACTAGCCCAAGGTCATTCAGCAGACTTCATTTTGTAGGAGCAGGGAAAGAAATCCAGATTACCAGATAAGAGTCCAACACCCATTTGGGGAAGTGAGGAATCGAACCCTACTGTCTTCACAGTCACCTGCGCATGATTTTAATTCACCCTTTGTTGCTTCCAAGACTTGAGTATTCCAAGTTCTGCTAAGAGACTGTAATCCATCGATCACCTTGGCAGTGGCTAAATTCTTGGAAAGCATTTTAAACACCCGTATTTAAATGTTTTAAAAGTTTTCTCTTTTAAATGGAAACATACTAATAATTTATATGCCATTAAAGGTTAAAATTGAAATTGACTAGCCCAAGGTGACACAGCAGGAATGTAGAAGTGTGAAAACACATCTGGTTCACCAGATAAGCCTCTGCCACTCAGGTGGAGGAGTGGGGAATCAAACCCAGTCCTCCAGATTAGAATCCACCTGCTCTTAACCGCTGCACCACACTGGCTCTGTAGTTGCAGGGTTTTAAAAGCAACCGCGGACCTCACAGGGAGAAGCTTGTTAATTTGCTGAGCTGTCCTGTTAACCTTGTGCTTTTAAAAAAAAGGTGGCAAAGATGTAAGAGTTTGACCGTTGTTCTGTTTATCCCCCCAGGTCAGCCAGCATCACTAACCTGTCTCTGGATCGTTCAGGGTCTGCCATGGTGCCTCCCTACGAGACCTCGGTCAGCCCGCAAGCGAACCGTACTTACACAAAGGAGGCCAATGAAGACGAGCGCAAAATTCTGCTGGTACGAGCCAAGCTCTTGTTTCTGTATCGCACCCTTCTGAGAGAAGTGGGTCTCTGCAGTACACTATTTGGGAGCTTGCAATTTTGAGCGAGGCCGACTTGTACATAGAAAAGTGCCCCGCTGGATCAGTCCAGTGGTCCATCTAAGTCCAGTGTTCCAGTACATGTCGCAACCCACCAGATGCACAAATCGACAGGATTAATTAATTGAAGGTGCAATGAATTGTCAGGCCCTAAGTAATATTGAACAATATTTTTCCATTTGAGCAGAGACGTATGGCCTATTACCTCCATACCTTAACGAACCCACGCACAAGGAGAGCCCTTACCATTGCGCGTTTTAACATTATGCCCTCTGCCCTATTAAAGGGTAAGTTCAGCAATTTAGATAAATCCGCAAGGTTATGCAGTTGCAAATAATGTGGTTGAAAGCCTGACTCACCAACTCTTGCACTTCACCAGATTTGATAACAGCAGATCTAAATATACCAACTTACATTTTTTCTTCCAATCTGGGCTGCCTGATCTGACTAGGTTATCTCTATTGTTAAACAACTCGGACCCCAGTCTTTGTGAAGAGATCGCCAATTTCATTGCGGAGATAGTTGAGAGTTCCCAGTAGAACGTATTTGTTGTGCTCCCCGTGGGGCCTTTTATCTATCATGTATTCATGCAATTGTTCCCGATTTATGTAACTCTTTCTGACTATGCCAATAAAGGCTTATGTATGTATGTATAGAACAATATTTTTCAACTTGGATCATAGGTAGATTTTGCTATTCTGCACAGTAAAATCCAACTGCAAAGTGCATTGAAAGTGGATTAAAAGTGCCTTATTCTGCATGTGCGGAAGGGGCCTCTGACACACATGTTTGTTTGAATTGTGCCCCAATGAGTTAATGCTGAAGAAATGTTTGTAACTCTCAGGGGTGTCCCTGGTGATGTTGCACAAGGACTTTCCCCCAGAACCCTGCTGTTTTCACAGACTGCATGTTATGGGGGGTTGATTTCCCTTTTTAATACAGTTAATGTCCCTTTTTAATATAGTCCACTTCTGTTCCCAAAGGGCAAAAAAATAAAATTCTGAGGGGGAGGGAGCATCTAAGAAGGCATGAATGATTTCAGTGGTCCCGGTGAGAGAACCGGAGAGAGGAACTAGAACCAGGGGGCATCCATTGAAAATGCCGGGGGGAAGAATTGGGACTAATAAAAGGAAACACTTCTTCATGCAACGTGTGATTGGTGTTTGGAATATGCTGCCACAGGAGGTGGTGATGGCCACTAACCTGGATAGCTTTAAAAGGGGCTTGGACAGATTTATGGAGGAGAAGTCAATCTATGTCTACCAATCTTGATCCTCTTTGATCTGAGATTGCAAATGCCTTAACAGTCCAGGTGCTCGGGAGCAACAGCCGCAGAAGGCCATTGCTTTCACCTCCTGCATGTGAGCTCCCAAAGGCACCTGGTGGGCCACTGCGAGTAGCAGAGAGCTGGACTAGATGGACTCTGGTCTGATCCAGCTGGCTTGTTCTTATGTTCTTATGACTTACTCGGAAGTGGGGAAGCAGCTAATTAAAGGCAATAAAAATAGCTTTGCAGTGGTTTTCAGTTTTGCAAAAGCTCACTATGTCCCCAAACCGACTGAAATTTGTTTGAGCGTTGCCTCTAAGCGTCAAGAGAACAAAACATTCCGAAGAGCCTTTTTATTGGGTCACTTAAAGAATCCCTGGACAAAAATGTTGCAAGCCAGGCGGTTCAACAGTTCATTTTTAAAAAATGCTTTGTAAAAGTAACTCTGAGCAGTAGATGCATCAGGTAAGTAGGCGTCTGTACCTTCTCTTGGCTTCAGTATGCCCGAAAACCATTTGGAAATAATTTGTATCAGATGTAAACGTCTTCTACCTTCTGCCTTGAAGACATTTAAGTCCTCATCAGACATGCACTGTCTTTTTTTTTTACATCTTTGCTTTGTAGGACTCCGTCCAGTTGAAGGACCTGTGGAAGAAAATCTGCCACCACAGCAGTGGGATGGAGTTTCAAGATCACCGCTATTGGCTGCGGACGCATCCCAACTGCATTGTGGGAAAGGAACTGGTCAACTGGCTCATGAGAAATGGCCACATCACCACACGGTACGGGAGCTTGATGAGTGCGTGAAATGTTACTTTTAAATGTTTGGATTTAATCCACATACAGCAGAAGCTCGGTTTTCATTGCCTTCGGTTTTCATCGGTTTCAGTTTTCATTGATTTTTTCAGTGACAAATTTGTCTCGGTTTTCATCCATTTGCAGTAAAGTGCAGGAGTTTGTGGAGAAAAATCACCTGGACAGAGCTGTTTCAGGCCGTGTCTGCAACTTGTTTAATGACAATGTCTTGCCCCATTTCAGACAAATCTTAAAGAGGCGTCAGAAACAGACCTCTTGGGACAGCTTTCTGGGGCGACATTGGTCCACTGGCTCTGAAGCTGGTCCTCGTGTTATTGTTTGTTACTGTTTTCAGCATTAAACACTATGTTTGTTCACCCAAAATGTGTTTTTGGTATGTTTTTTGGAGTGTCTAGAATGGATTAATTGGATTTACATTGATTCCTATGGAAAAGTTTGCTTCGGTTTTCATCGGTTTCGGTTTTCAACTATTCTTTTCGGATGGATTACCAACGAAAACCAAGGTTCCGCTGTATTTGGATTACATTGTTATAGAGTTCCACTTCTCTCTCTTGCCTTGACTTGCTTGGGTTGCATTCTGGTTGTGTGTTTTGACTGTGGAGATAACATGTCATACGACTTATGTTATCCAGGGGCAAGGTCATGTACAGTGTGTAACATGCCTCTTTTTTGTGTGAGTCACCTTGAGGTTTTCCCCCCCAAGAAATTGCCTCACTGCTTTGAGGCACACAGTGGTCTAGATTGCCTGGGGTTGATAGGCGAACTTGATGCTACTGTACAGTTAGATTTGGTGGCTGGTGGAGTTGTCTTTGAGCTACCACTGGCCCTGAGTAATGCTCGTTCTGTGCATCGATCGAGTGTCTTCAGCTCAGAGAACTAGTGATCATTCTGGCCTGTCTAAAAGCACAGCACGGCTTGGGTGAAATCAAAGGTCAAGTGGAAGAAACTGAGGCAGCTGAGGCCTCAAGGGGGTGCCTAAACTGTAGTGAAATAGTCCCATCCTTCATTGCGACAGCCCAAGGCTCATTCCGCACATGCAGAATAATGCACTTTCAAACTGCTTTCAGTGCTCTTTGAAGCTGTGCGGAATGGCAAAATCCACTTGCAAACAGTTGTGAAAGTGGTTCGAAAACGCATTATTTTGCGTGTGCGGAAGGGGTCCGAGTCATTCTTTGAAGAAGAGAAGAGTTTGGATTTATACTCCACCTTTCTCTCCTGTAAGGAGTCAAGGCAGCTTACAAGCTCCTTTCCCTTTCCTTGGAGCTGCAGTGGCGTAGGAGGTTAAGAGCTCGTGTATCTATTCTGGAGGAACCGGGTTTGATTCCCAGCTCTGCCACCTGAGCTGTGGAGGCTTATCTGAGGAATTCAAATTAGCCTGTATACTCCCACACACGCCAGCTGGGTGACCTTGGGCTAGCCACAGCTTTTCAGAGCTCTCTCAGCCCCACCTACCTCACAGGGTGTTTGTTGTGAGGGGTAAGGGCAAGGAGTTTGTTAGCCCCTTTGAGTCTCCTGCAGGAGAGAAAGGGGGGATATAAATCCAAACTCCTCCTCCTCCTCCTCCTCCTCCTCTTCTTCTTCCTCTTCTTCTTCTTCTTCTTCTTCTTCTTCTTCTTCTTCTTCTTCTTCTTCTTCTTCTTCTTCTTCTTCTTCTTCTTCTTCCTCCTCCTCCTCCTCCTCCTCCTCCTCCTCCTCCTCCTCCTCCTCCTCTCCCCACAACAGACACCTTTTGAAATAGGTGGGACTGAGAGCGTTCTGAGAGAACTATGACTAGCCCAAGGTCACCCAGCAGGCTTAATGTGTCAGAGTGAGAAAACAAATCCAGTTCATCAGATAAGTGTCTACCACTCATGTAGATGAGTAGGGAGTCAAATCCTGTTCTCCAGATTAGAGTCCCCTGCTCTTCACCGCTAAACCACGCTGGTAAAAGATGAACGGTGCGAGACCGCAGTTTTGAGACAGAACCTATCATTGGAATGAGACTTCTTTTCCTTTCACTTAGGGAAATTCAATGTAGAGGTGTGAGTAGCGGACTGCCTTCCATTTCTCTAGAATTACACCTTCATGCCCTTGTTTGATTGGGACAACCTCAGTTAAGGGATATTTCCCTGACTCCATCATTGCACACTTACTACTTCCCCGTTTTGCTGCAGCCGCTACCGTCATCTGCGTTGCGAACTGCTTATGAGTCTTGAGGGTTCTGTGGCTCAGTTTGTGGGATAACTGCAAATATGCAGTAGGTTTCCTTGAAGGCAGGGAGTTTGCTGTGCAGATAGGGGAAGAGCCCTAGTACTCATGCAGTTCAGTTTGCTGAAGCTAAAGGAGGAAAACGTTTGAGACTGGGTATGTCTGTCCTTGCTGGTTGAAGTCTGTGTGCTGTTTGTTTCCAGAGCTCAAGCCATAGCGATTGGGCAGGCCCTGGTCGACGGCCGGTGGCTGGAATGTGTCAGCCATCATGACCAGCTCTTCCGAGATGAGTATGCACTTTACAGACCTCTACAGGTTGGAATCTTATTTCGTACTGACTTATGTGCAAGCTGTCCTTTTTTTTTCCTGTGTTTTGACTTAATTATTTCACTGCTAGGGATTCTTTTTCTTGGTTTGGGAATGCACCAAAGGACTTCATGAGTTTAAACATTCCCTCCCACCTTATCACCAGAGAGATTTAAGCCAGCTTTTCACCAGATGCATGCTTGTACATGTTGCCAAACGCTTGATGAGACCCTAGAACACATTCTACTTGTCTGCCCCAACTTCACAGACTTAGCCTTTTCCAGAACGTCCCAATTACAGTTAGCCTGCTCTCTCCCAACGCTAAAATGAAATATCTCCTGAACAGCCAGGACTAAGATGCTGGAAACAGTGGCCAATTTTTAAATGCAGATTGTCCCTCTGGGCGCCTCCCTCGGCCCAATTGAACAATGTATGCATGTGCCTGACATCTTTTTAATTATACTGTTTTACTTCTCTTACTCGTTACACCGTGTGTCCACACGATGCCTAATAAAGGTTTTTGAATTTGAATGTGAAAATTTGACTTCATGAGTTTGTAAGCTGCCTTGAGACTCCTTACAGGAGAGAAAGGCAAGGGATAAATCCAAGCAGTGGTGTAGCTGGTTAAGAGCTCGTGTATCTAATCTGGAGGAACCGGGTTTGATTCCCAGCTCTGCCACCTGAGCTGTGGAGGCTTATCTGGGGAATTCAGATTAGCCTGTGCACTCCCACACACGCCAGCTGGGTGACCTTGGGCTAGTCACAGCTTCTCGGAGCTCTCTCAGCCCCAGCTACCTCACAGGGTGTTTGTTGTGAGGGGGGAAGGGCAAGGAGATTGTAAGCCTCTTTGAGTCTCCTGCAGGAGAGAAAGGGGGATATAAATCCAAACTCTTCTTCTTCTTCTCCCCCGGTTTTACCCGTGCCACAATCTTGTAAGGTAGTGTTTTGTTGAAGGCTTTTATGGCTAGAATCAACTGGCTGTTGTGAGTTTTCCAGGGTGTGCGGCTGTGGCCTAGTAGTTTTTGCCGCTAACGTTTTGCCGCACATTTGGGCCTGGCTTCTTCAGAGGCACGTCACGGTAAGATCTGTTTCAGAGACATGCCACGCCTCTGAAAATGCCAGCCGTAAATGCAGGTGAAAAGTTAGGGGCAAAAACTACCAGACCACGGCCACATAACCCGGATGTTGGATGACATGATGTTGGATGACATGAAAAACCCAGCGGTCGCTTCATCGAACGTGTACTTTCAGAGCCAGTCCCTGCTCCTGGAAAAGACAGTCAAATATGATTAGAAGAAGAAGAAGAAGAAGAGTTTGGATTTATATCCCCCCTTTCTCTCCTGCAGGAGACTCAAAGGGGCTTACAATCTCCTTGCCCTTCCCCCCTCACAACAAACACCCTGTGAGGTAGGTGGGGCTGAGAGAGCTCCGAGAAGCTGTGACTAGCCCAAGGTCACCCGGCTGGCGTGTGTTGGGAGTGCACAGGCTAATCTGAATTCCCCAGATAAGCCTCCACAGCTCAGGCGTCAGAGCGGGGAATCAAACCCGGTTCCTCCAGATTAGATACACGAGCTCTTAACCTCCTACGCCACTGCTGCTCCTAGGAGGAGGAACATTTTGATCTCTTTTTAATTGAGATTGGTATTGACATGTGGCAGCCCCAAATATAGCAAGTTCCACTTGTGCACAAGATTTGGTAAAGGGAACGGTAGAGAGAGTTGTGCAATTTAATTTGTAGTGGCATGAAAGCCCACAAAGGATGGTGACACTGTCTAATTGTTTCCTACACAACTAGCACAAGTAACAAGGAGACCATGAACTGTGCTACATTCATCTATTGATCATGACAATCTTAGCGGAGTCTAATGATGTCTGAACTGTAGTCTTGAGATGTCAGGATAGAGTAGGCTGAATTGCGAGTCTCAGAATGTGCCATTCTCTATCTGTATGCAGACCAAACAACAACCATTTGTATGCTAGGTTAGGCTTAGCGAATGGTTGGCTCAAAATCACCCATCTTCATGGCAGGTAGGGATTTTCTGGTAACAAGTTTACAGATATGTCCCCCCCTCCAGATTTTTTTGTCTATCCATACTTTTGTTCTCAGCCCCGTTCCCTCAAACATTCATCTTTCCTCCACAGAATATTTCTGTAAAACTATCAGAATTAGTAAATCGTAACTCTTGTGGGTCAGCTGACATGGAATCATGATGGACACTTGTCTTCTTTTTTGTTCTGTTGTGATCTTTCAGAGCACCGAATTTTCCGAAACCCCTTCTCCGGACAGCGACTCCGTCAACTCGGTTGAAGGCCACTCTGAGCCGTCCTGGTTCAAAGACATCAAGTTCGACGACAGCGACACAGAACAGATCGCGGAAGAAGGAGACGACAACATGACCAGTGAGTTTGGTTGTTTAAAAATGTGTTCGTAACTCGGAAAGCCGTCTTGTACTTGGTGAAACTTCCGCTAGGATTTGCCTGCCACTATTGTAGTCCTTAAAAAGCTTTGATTCTTTTTGAAAGCTGAGGCGAATTTTTTTCCCCGTGCGGCTACAGACATCTGTTCCAATTTCTGAAATAACATAATATCCCTGGGCTGGCGGCCCCACAGTTGCCTCACTTAAGAAAAAAGATTATCCTCTAGACTTCCTCTGAAGGCGACCGATACTGGCAGGCCTTGAGTAGATGAAAAACTCTGCGTCTGTCCTTCTGTCTCTCTCTCTGTCTGCTTATAGCATTGCACTCTGGGCTTTGTGTAACTGAAGACCGTTTCTTCCCTCTCCTTGATATCTTCCATATGCACCTATTTGAACCCACCGACCCACCCACTTCTCCTCCCTGTATTTTCCTTCCCCTCGCCTGAATCGCAAAGATTCCGCCAGCCCTAGCAAGCGTCCCTCAGTCAGCAGCTTCCAGTCTGCCATGGACAGCGACTCAGCCGCTTCCATCAGCCTGAACGTGGAGCTGGACAACGTGAACTTCCATATCAAGAAGCACTCCAAGTACCCTCACGTGCCCCCTCACCCCGCTGACCAGAAAGGTAGGAGGTGGTTACTCCCCTCTTGGAGATGCTCGCGGTTGAGGGCAGGGCTCCTCAGAAAGCCACGGGTCTGAATGAGGCCTCCCGCCTCATCCCCTGGGTGTATTCTTTTTGGCCCTGTTGTTTTTAAGAACCTTGGGATCGGAGTGTGCACAATTTTTAATGTCGCATTCCTTACAGCAGCAACCCTTTGTTCCCACAGGTTGTTCCTACAAAAACACAGGCTCTTACCAAAACACACAAACAAACCCCATGTCAATCACCTAGTACAGTGGTTCTCAACCTGGGGGTCGGGACCCCTCTGGGAGTTGAACGACCCTTTCACAGGGGTCGCCCAAGACTCTCTGCCTCAGTGTGCTCCATCTGTAAAATGGATAAATGTTAGAGTTGGGGGTCACCACAACTGTATTAAAGGGTCGTGGCATTAGGAAGGTTGAGAACCACTGACCTAGTACATCACTGCAGGCTAAGACTTGAAGCCACCACTCTGAAAAGAATTGGGAGGTGCAATTTTACATGTGGATTTTTTCAGCCTTTATTTATTAATTAATTTATTTACACTTTGCTTATTTATATATTTTAATTTGATTCAACATGCCGTCCCTTTTGGACTTGGGGCAGCTCACAACATCTCTAGAAACATAAAAACCAGCTAACCATTGAAAAACAAGTAGAACATTCCAATAATTTACAATTATCCAATTATACAATTTACAATTATCCAAGATGGCGGAATACATCCAGTCCTGTGAGGGTTGGTAACCAGAAGGGAAAAGGGAGGGAAGAAAGAAAGAAAGGAACGGGGAAGGCCAGATGGTACCATGGTACTGTTTTCTTCCAAGTTGAGACTCAAAGCACATTGTTCTCTCCTCCTGTTTTCTCGTAACAACCACCCAGTGAGGTAGGCTAGGCTAAGAGTTTGTGACAGGCCCAAGCTTCCATGGCAAAAGTAGGAATTCATAGTAGGTCTCCCAAGCTCCTCCTCTGCCATGCTGTAGTAGACTCCCTCATCATGCTGTTCCTGAGGAGGGGGGTCCCCCGTCTCCCCGCATTTCAGAGGAGCATTTTTGTGGCCAAATAATATCCTGCTATCTGGAATCCCTTCTGTCGATGAAAATTACCAGACAACCCCAGTTTAAGAGGGAGGGGCTGTGACTTTGCATGCAGAAGACACCAGGTTCAATTTCTGGCATACCCAGTCGAAAAAATCAGGTTGAGGGTGATGTGGAATAGCTCTGCCTGTCTTGAGTAGACCATGGGCTGTCCAGCTCTGGTCTTCCAGGTCTTCATGGACTACGCTTCCCATCTGCCCTGCCAGCATGGCCAATTGGATTTGATGGGAATTGTGGATATAATGGGAATTGTGGTCCGTGAACATCTGGAGGGCCAGAGTCGGACATCCCTGAAGCAGACTATATTGTTGCCAGTACTGGACCAGAACCCGATTGTAGAAGCTGGAATCATGAGCCAATAACATCACCCAAGTTTGAAAAGTCTTAAAGTTTATCCATGACCGCAAATAAGGCTAACTACAGTCAAAAGAACGCATTCAAAGGTAGAAGGCAAGAATTGCACAAATGACCTATTGGCAAACTAGTTCAAAGCCCACTTCTTGTATTTGCTGAAAGCTTCTTGCATTTGTCTTCTACTTCCAAAAGCTGTTTCCCCTTTATAAAGCCACAGAGATCAAGGAACTGTCTATAGCTGGACTTAGTAAATTTCTACTATCCATTGGCCGAAGCTTAAGTCTCCATTATTTGGCCCACTTGCTTGGAAGAGGTGCTTCTTCTGTAGAGACAGAGAAAAAGACGGGAAAATGGCTCTACTAGTGTGTCCAACGCATTTGCTACCTGGCGACAATATTGACCTTGATAGATTGAAGGTCTCATTCAGTATAAAGTAACTTCCTGTGTGTTCAAGACAGGGCCTGCTTAGAGCCTAGTCCAGTGGTGGCAAACCTTTAGCACTCCAGATGTTATGGACTACAATTCCCACCAGCCCCTGCCAGCATGGCCAATTGCCATGCTGGCAAGGGCTGATGGGAATTGTAGTCCATAACATCTGTAGTGCCAAAGGTTCGCCACCACGGGCCTAGTCAGATGAGACCCCAGCCCTACAGTGGGTAGTGGGCCTGTGTGGAATATACCAGGCTTGAATAATTTGGGATGCGTTGTGAGCATTTGCTCGTTTTCTCTAAAGTAGAGCTAAGCTGAGATGGTGTAAATAATTATTGGGGGGGCGGGGTGGTGGTGGAGGAAAAGTAAAACCTAAAACCAGCCCCCAAACCAAGGGTAAAAATGGATAGAAAAAAAAATCTTCTTTACCTGATACTGTAAATTTGTTTGTGTCTGATACGGCAGAACAGAGCTGCTGGTTTAAAGCGCACCACAAAACCTAAATAAAAATATTGTGTAATGTATACATATAAATATCTCACCACGGTAATAACGCTGTAAACCTTCATTCGTTTTGCAGACATAAATCAGGAGAGCAAACGAATCTTCATCAGTGGTCAACTTAATATGAGCTATGATACAGGATAAAATTTTCTGTTGTATCAGTAGACGTTAGGCAATTTACAGGCCCATATAAGTTACAAAGTTAGCACAAAATTTAAATGTCTTATTTTTTTTGGTGATTTTGCAAGTACCTTCCCTTGATTACCATATACGATGATTGCAAACAAGCTTCTAATGTAACATAAGAAGAAGAAGAAGAAGAGTTTGGATTTCTATCCCCCCTTTCTCTCCTGTAGGAGAGAATTTGGCCCACTTGGGGCTGACAAGGTTCAATTTCTGGCATACCCAGTCGACAATCTCCTTGCCCTCCCCCCCCCCCCACAAAGGGGCTGACAATCTCCTTGCCCTTCCCCCCTCACAACAAACACCCTGTGAGGTAGGTGGGGCTGAGAGGGCTCCGAGAAGCTGTGACTAGCCCAAGGTCACCCAGCTGGCGTGTGTGGGAGTGTACAGGCTGATCTGAATTCCCCAGATAAGCCTCCACAGCTCAGGCGGCAGAGCTGGGAATCAAACCCGGTTCCTCCAGATTAGATACACGAGCTCTTAACCTCCTACGCCACTGCTGCTGTGCCTGATGCAATGAGATGCCTGTGGATAATTCATGCCTGCTATTTAGATTTGCGGCAACTTGGTGAAGAATGTTCAAGAATGTTGGGTTAAGTTTACCCAAACGCTGTAAATTGTTTAAACAACATTGTTGATAAAGGAGAAAGTTTTAATTTATATTGTGATATTACGCTAACAACTGTTGAAGATAAGTTAGGGCAGGGGTGTCCAACTCTGGCACCCCAGATGTGCATGGACTAAGATTCCCATCAACCCCTGCCAGCATGGCCAATTGGCTGATGGGAATCATAGTCCATGAACACTTGGGGTGCCAGAGTTGGACACCCATGAGTTAGGGTCTCTTGAGAGTCAGCATGGTTTAGTGGTTAAGAACAGGTGCACTCTAATCTGGGGAGTTGGGTTTGATTCCCCACTCTGCCGTTTGAGCTTTGGAGTCTGATCTGGTGAAACAGATTAGTTTGTGCACTCCGATACCTGTCAGCTGGGTGACCTTGAGCTAGTCACAGTTCTTCAGAGCTCTCTCAGCCCCACCAACATCACAGGGTGTTTGTTGTGGGGGTGGGGGGGGGGAAGCGAAAGGAGATTGTAAGCCCCTTTGGGTCTCCTTACAGGAGAGAAAGGGGGATATAAATCCAAACTCTTCTTCTTATTGTTATTGTTCAAAGTTTTATAATACACATTTAGTTCTGGTTTTGTTCTTGTGTTACAGCATATTGAGACTTTTATGGTGTGTTTTAAATCAGCATCTTTTTTCCCACCATATATTTGTTGATTAATTTTGTACTGGGTGTTTGATAACAATGGTCCTATATATAGTAAGTTTTCCTGATCGGTAGCCATGTTGGACGTTTACAGATTCTGAGATACTTCAATGCCAGACACTTTGGCTCATGAAATCTGATATCACCTTTAAACTGTGCATCTTCAGGGTTCCACAGGACACAGCTGTCTTTTGCACACTTTAGAACCAGATCTCTTTGTCTGAAAGCATTAAAACGGAAAGCGGCTGGTGACCATCTTTGCCTCTCTGTGGTAATGTCACCCTTGGCAGTTACCATTTTATAAGGCAGACGCTGAAATCCTGAAAGATGAAATTCAGTCACTCTGTTCTTTTTCATTTTCCTCATCTTTCCAACTCCATCTTCTGCAGAAATTCGATTGGTTCCTTTCCTTAAAAAAAAAAAAAAGACTATGACATACAAAGTAAATTTACACTTACGTGGAGAAGTTAACAAAGGTAATTCTCAGCCACGTTTTTGAGGATTGGGACTCTTTAGTTTGGAGAGGAGACGTCAGAGGGGGATATGATTGAAGTCTATAAAATTATGCATGGGATAGAAAATGTTGACAGAGAGATGTTTTTCTCTCTTTCTCACAATACTAGAACCAGGGGGCATACATTGAAAATGCTGGGGGGAAGAATTAGGACTAATAAAAGGAAACACATCTTCACACAACGTGTGATTGGTGTTTGGAATATGCTGCCACAGGAGGTGGTGATGGCCACTAACCTGGATAGCTTTAAAAGGGGCTTGGACAGATTTATGAAGTTGATTTATGGCTACCAATCTTGATCCTCTTGATCTGAGATTGCAAATGCCTTAACAGTCCAGGTGCTTGGGAGCAACAGCCGCAGAAGGCCATTGCTTTCACATCCTGCATATGAGCTCCCAAAGGCACCTGGTGGGCCACTGCGAGTAGCAGAGATGGACTCTGGTCTGATCCAGCTGGCTTCTTCTTATGTTCTTATGTTCTTATGAGATGTACGACGGCTTCTGCTTACTAAAACTGTTTTGATTGAAGTAATCTGTAGCTGACTGCCATAGCTCTATAGCTAAACTAATGTAGAATGGCTCTAGTAATGAGACTTATCCAGACAAGTGCTTTGAAGCACCCTAATCTTTGTATAATGCTGTTGCCTGTGTAAAAAAACAAAAATCCAAACTTCTGATGTAGTAAATTGAAAGAATGAGGGATGAACTGTACAGTCTTCCAGGCATTTCAGAGGAAATCCTGAAAAACCCAATTCAAAGTTACTCGGTGTGGCAGCTGACAGAAATTTATTGCCAAAATACTTGAAGAGGACTTTGAGGTTGAGCCACCTGACAGCCGAACCGAGGCTTGGATCCTGTGTTTTGCAGTTTTAAGAACATAAGAACAAGCCAGCTGGATCAGACCAGAGTCCATCTAGTCCAGCTCTCTGCTACTCGCAGTGGCCCACCAGGTGCCTTTGGGAGCTCACATGCAGGATGTGAAAGCAATGGCCTTCTGTGGCTTTTGCTCCCGAGCACCTGGACTGTTAAGGCATTTGCAATCTCAGATCAAAGAGGATCAAGATTGGTAGCCATAAATCGACTTCTCCATAAATCTATCCAAGCCCCTTTTAAAGCTATCCAGATTAGTGTCCATCACCACCTCCTGTGGCAGCATATTCCAAACACCAATCACACGTTGCGTGAAGAAGTGTTTCCTTTGATTAGTCCTAATTCTTCCCCCCAGCATTTTCAATGTATGCCCCCTGGTTCTAGTATTGTGAGAAAGAGAGAAAAGAGTTTTGCTTGTGCGAGATCTTGTACAATCCTAGATTTCCCCCAGGAATTTATTACAGTGTCCAGAAATGGGTGCCCCGGGATCTTGCACCAGTGAAACACAAATGGGGATACAGTGAGTGTGACTTGTGCAAGCGGCTACCATGGTGCTCACAAGTACTAGTGCAGGTGGAATTTTTGCATTGGGTCCAGCCTATCAGTCTCTAGAGCAGTGGTGGCGAACCTATGGCACGGGTGCCAGAGGTGGCACTCAGAGCCCTCTCTGTGGGCACGCGCAAACAGATTCCGTCATGTGATAATAGTGTAATTATTTCAGGGAGATTATTAGCATTAAACCTAAGACCTAGTTTTGGGGAAGCAGTGTAGGTAACCCTGTTAAGCGCTGTTAAATCCTACTGATTTTCATGGGAAGAACGAAAGCGTGAACCTTTTCCTGGGAATAAGCTCGGTTGCTGGCAATGAGGTTTGCTTCTGAGTAAACCCTCCTAGGGTCATGATGTACCCGTTCAAAGTATTGCACAGTTGCTTCAAAGCAAAGCCACCGACTACCACCAAGCTTACTCCCGAGTAACGCACGCCTTGGAATCAACCGTTTTTTCTATACTAAAACCTCAATATTCAGGTTAAATTGCCATGTTGGCACTTTGCGATAAATAAGTGGGTTTTGGGTTGCAGTTTGGGCACTCGGTCTCAAAAAGGTTCGCCATCACTGCTCTAGAGAATGTTTAAATCATGAATTAACTTGACTTTGATTGCCAGTGAATTCTCTTTTAAAGCTCAAATAAAGGCTGTTGACCTGTGATTGCTGAGTTTGCATCCTGTCACATAAGCCAACTTGTGAGCGTAAGAACAGGACTGGGAGGAGTTGCTGTCGCAGCACGCTGGAAAGTGTTTCAGCTTCATGTTCTTCGTCTAAAGTTGTGGAATGTTGTCCTAAGGCAGGGTGTCTCTTGTATTAATGCCAGACGGTATAGCTATGTCAGCGCATAATAGCTCAATTAAACATAGGCCTAGTGGCACTTTAAAGACCGACAAAACTTGTTCGAGGCCAAGCATTTGGGAGACATCAGATGCGTGAAATAATACACCTGTAGCAGTTATTTATAGTTAAAATTAGAAGCAACAGAACGGTGGAAGATGTTGCATAATTAAGGTCAGTTTGAAAGCAATAACTAGTTGGAGAGAAATCAGTCTGTTCAGAGTGAGCGAAGGCTATGGCCCACTGTTGAAGAGTAGAATTAATATAAGATTACACCAGATTTTGTGTTAAAACTGCTCTGCCCGGTCTTTGAACAGTCACAAGTGATTCTTGCTTACTGTCAATAGAATGGGAGGTGTTTCTCTTTGATCTTCCCTTTTCAGTGCCTCCCAACTTCTATGACTGTCTACCGGGGTCCCCAAACCTTTTGAGCTTGTGGACGTGGACTTTTGACACGGCATGGGGGGCATAACAACCAAATGCCTGCCACAGAATGACCAAAAACGTTTGCCACATCTTAACTTCAGTGGCGCAGTGTCGATCTTTGTGCCACGATGGCAGCTGCTCAGTCAGTCAAGAGCCTTGCTGATCAAAAGCCCTACCTACTTCCTAAAACCACAAGAAAAGGTGTCTGCCGACACCGTGGCACTCACGAGCACCATATTGGGAACTCCTGCTGTAAAGCATGCATCTGATGAAACTAAATCTGACTCATGCTGGAGAAAAGTTGTTGGACTGTCGAGCACCACTGTTTGTTTTCCATAAACCACCAATCTTGGAAGTTGCTCACCTCCACAAGCGATACAACCCGGTGTCTGATAATCTGAGCCTCTTTGAAGGTTGCCTCTGACTTCACAGTCCTGAGCAAACCTCTGCATTCAGGGCAGAGTTGTCCTGGAAGGGCAGTAGTTAAGGCTTGTAGTGATACCTGGATTATATATAGCACATTGAAATTGGAGCTTCTTAGAGTTCAGAACAGACAGTGGGAGGAAAGGAAGAGGATAGCAAAGCGTGCTGAGGTACTCAAGCAAGGCAGAACCAGTAGAGAAATTGCTTCTGTTCGGTTTTTTTGAGAAGCGAAGGCTCTGTTTCCTGTGGATAAAAGAATGGTTTTGCTGTGTGTGTAGGTTTTTAGTCCTGAAAACTGGCATCAAGCCGGAATTGATGGTGCTTTAGGTAGGTTTTGAGCATTCTAAAAATACAGGGAGAAGTGTAGGGGGGGAGATCTTCCGTTTACTGATGTTCGGTGGGGGTTTGGTCCTGAAACTTTGCATGCCAAGGAAATGTTCCCATTTTGTATGGAGCAAAACTGTGTTTTAACTGGCTTTTACTGGGTGTATAGAGTGTTTGTGACTGTTTTTCCTAATCTACTGGAAAGCTGAGCAAACGTGGGGAAGTTCATCATATTCTGGAACAGGGCTTGCTAAAGTTTTCGGGGTGCCGCCTGAGAGTTATTCGGCATGACAAGGTTTTTCGGCGCTGGCACACGACGGAGGTCTTGTCCCGACGCGCTTCCTCTTTGTGGCGTTCTGAGAGAGGAAGCGCATTGGTGCAAGAGTTCTTGTCCTGACACTCTTCCTTCTGCCCCGTTTGTTCTTCTTGCTTTCTGTGGGGAAGCGAGAGTATTTCTGGTGCAACTTTTCACGCCGGAGCAAGGCGAGAGGGGGGAACAGTTGCAGTGGGTAATATGTCGATATGAGACTTTGTTTGTCGTGTTGTTTACTTCCCTGGGGAAACTGGCTAAATTAGACAGGGGGACAGCCTACAAACACACTGTGGGGCCTATGGAGAAAGGTACTCATGCTCAGACTAGTAGTGGCTGATTGGATTTAGATAACTTCCTTGGGGTATCACTTCCTTTCTTAGGAATAGCTGTTAGAGAGCAAGTTTTGAAGCCCAGGCTCATTCCGCACATGCACAATAATGCACTTTCAAACTGCTTTCAGTGCTCTTTGAAGCTGTGCGGAATAGCAAAATCCACTTGCAAACAGTTGTGAAAGTGGTTTCAAAACGCATTATTTTGCGTGTGTGGAAGGGGCCCAAGATACTTCTGCTGTGTCCTCATTGGCATTGAACATGAGACTGTAGAACAGAATTTTTTTCGTCATAATTTTTTGTTCTTACATGAGAAAACACACAAATGCATGCATAAACACCTACAACGACCGCTACAGAATAAACAAGAAAAACAAGTTGAAGCATAACAAGCTAAAATATAACAAATTCTACCCATTACACACCCTACAATGACTTCCAGCTATCTCATCTTTGATTGAAAGTTAACTCTAGATTCATGCATATAATTAAAGATTATATTATACATCCTGCTGTTCAAATTCTGCAATTGTTTCTCTGCTTGAATAGGTTCTCACAAAATATTCCGTAAAAAGTTTCCAGTTCTCTAAAAAGTTGTCCACATTATTGTCCCATAACAGAGATGTCAGTTTTGCTGTTTTTGAATATTCTGTGACTTTTAAAATGTAGCCCTCCTCTGTTGATATTTTATTGTCTCTCCATTTTTGTGCATATAGAGTCCTTGCTGCAGTAGTCATGCACATAAAGAACTGTCTGTGTTGATGTAGAATATCATCTCCCATAAGTTCCCAACAAAAAGTTTCAGGTTTTTTGACCGTAGAATGGTTATAGTTCTGGGATGGTTTCCTTGGCTGCAGTATTAGCTGACCTCTCTTCTTTCCTTCACTCGCCCATAATTTCCATTCTCTTGACAAACCATGATTGTCCCAGAGAAGGGCGTCTCTTTACTAAACTGCCAACCTACACTGAGGGAGCCGGATAATGGTTCCCAAGGCGTTGCCTCCTGCTGTTTCTTGGGAGTGGTGGGAGAGGGAATAATTAATATAAAAATCTGTGAACAACAGTCCTGTTTTTCATTTTTATCAGAGCTCAGTCTCCTCTGTACTCTGGTCTGCTGTGTGGAACTCCACACTGGAGGGGGGGGGGGTTGATCCAGCCATTTGGTAAACGAGGCCAGTGTGAATCCAGAAACGGGCCCTCTGTTCTTGTCTTTTTCCAATCTGGCTTTATAGCTCCTTGACATTTGGCAGGCCTTTGCCAGCGCAGAGGCGGAACGTGAGACAAGGCAAAGTTATTCCAGTCTTCTGCTTTCTGGAGCGGTTACTACAGCAGGGGCTAAACCTAGAACCATGAGTAATATTGTTTTGTTTTCTTTTGCTGGTGGAGTGGGTGTGTAAGCCCTATAATTATATCAGCTGCACCAACCAGCTGTTGGTTCCTTAGTTTCTCCTCCCATCTCCATATATTATCCTTTTTATTTTTGCTCACGCTCTTCTTTCAGAGTACCTGATCGCAGACAACGGTGGACAGCAAATGGTCTCGATAAGCGACGCTTTCATCAAAGGTAAAAGGGGAACGGAGGGAGGGAGGGAGTGGGATGTGTTTTCCAGCCAGTGGAAGTGTCGGGTGCGTGGTTCACAGTTGTGTTTTTTCTCCCGCCTCCTTGTGAAAAGCTTTGGGCCTTGCGTTTGAGTGGTTGCATCCTGATGAAACCTATTCAGGCAAACGTCAGTGTGACCACATCTGTCCTTTGCCTCCTGTTGCTGTGCGGCACGTTATCAGGTTTTGTGAGCGTCTTGTGCAAACATTTCTACGTACGCACACAGAAGAAGCTACCTGAAATCCCGTTCTAAACAAATGACTACCTCTGGCTGCAACTTCCCTTGTGTAATAGTAGCAAAGTTCAGTTTCTGCTTCTGGGCTTTCTCAGATGCCAGACGTACAGCTTGGGCCTTTAAGAAACCCAGGTCCTCCACAGTTGTTTTTTTTTTTAATCTCATACTGGTCCTCTGGAGTAGCTTTTCAGTAAAAGAATATCATAATATTTTTGATTTCGTTAAAAGATTTGGCTATGACTTTTAAGGCTTTTATGCTGCCGCCTGGGGCTCCCTGCACTCCTTCGGGACCGGGCCTTTTACCCCAAATGTTCTACATCGCTCTCTGCAAGCTGCTCGGGCAGAGGCCAATCTACTGGTGGTCCCCAGCCCCTCAATGATGTGGCTAGCCTCCACCCGGGCCAGGGCTTTTACGGCCCTGGCCCCCGCCTGGTGGAACACTCTTCCTCCAACTGTCCGGGCCCTGTGGAATCTTGGAGAGTTCCGCAGGGCCTGTAAGACCGAGTTGTTCCACCGGGCTTTTGGGGAGGCCAGCCGCTGATGGTGAGCACCCTCTTTGCCTCTCCCTTTTTAACACCCTGGGAGCTGTGACATCTAGATCTACCGTCCCCCTCTTTGAGAGGGTTTTATTGATAGTTTTAATACTGGACGCCAAGTGGTTTCTGTAGAACGCTGTAATTTTATGTTTTAATGAGGATATTTAGATTAACTATTTATTGCTTATGTGATATTAATTTGTTGTTCCAGAGCCCTCAGGGGATGGGACGGTATATAAATATGATGATAAATAAATAAATAAAATAAATCTGTTCCTTAAGCCATTCCTTTTTCATGTGCTCCTTAAAAACAAGAACATGCCGAGGAGCATTTTGCAAATATTCTTGTAAAAACTGCAGCAGGGCTTTGGGCAATAAATGCCCCCCCCCCCCCCAAGCAGAGTGATCAGTTTCCCCTCAGTCATTGTGTGAAGACTTTTGGGGTTTTTTTGGCATTCTGTCACTGGTGCTCTTTGTCATTTATGGGTTTTATTTGTAGTTGTATCCTAAATTGGGTGGAAAGGTGACTCAGAAAAGTGTTTTTGTCCAGGAGCGGGGGTGGCCCCCACCCCCTCCCTGGACTTGCTCCCCAGCCCACGGCCGGCGGGTGCTTCCCCCGTGACTTGGGGCACCGTGACGTGGGGGGAGGCCCGTTGCCGCGTCGCCGAGGGACTGGAGTGCCCCGCGGCACGAGGGGAGTCTCGTCGCTGTGTCGACGAGAGGCCAGAGTGGCGCCCCGCTCTCTTCCCGGCCGTGGTGGGGCAGGGGAAGGTGGGTTGGCAACAGGGCCCCCGACGGGGACCCCACCCAGGGCGCAGGACAGTTTTAAATAAAATAAATACAATACTGCTTCACTGTACTATCTGGCTAAACCCTATTTACATATCCTCTTGAAATCTAATCGGGAAGCTTTTTATTTTGACGTCATTTGAGAGAGCCAGCGTGGTGCAGTAAAGCAGTATTTGAAAACCCACTTCTCCAGATTAGAGCCCACTGCTTTTAACCATTGCGCCACGCTGGCTCTCTCAAATGAAGTAAAAATAAAAACTTCCTGGAGAGCAGCTGCCAATCAGAGCAGACAGTGTTGACCTTGATGACCAATCACATGTTCCTGCATTATAATGTCACAATTCCCTTCCCCCTTTTAGAGTCGTTGTTCAATCGGAGGGTGGAAGAGAAATCCAAAGATCTTTTCTTCACGCCCTTGGGGTGGCATCATAGCAACCTTGACTTGCTGAGAGAGGAAAATGGGGAAAAGCAAGCGATGGAGAGATTGCTGTAAGTTGGGGTATGGGAGGGCTGAAGTCTAGAGTGCCCCTCTTTAGGCACTACATGGATTCTTAAGGGGGTGGGGCTTATTCTGCTCTTGCTGTTGGTGCCATCAATACATGAGGTGGAGGTGGAGTCCAGCAGGTTCTCACAGGTTCCCGAGAGTAGGTTACTAATTATTTGTGTGTGCTGAGAGGGGGTTACTAATTGGTGATTTTGCCACATGATTTTTGCCTTAGTTACGCCCCTCCTCTCAGCAGTAGCACGCAGAACTTGAAGCAGTCTAGCAGGAGGTGCACCGGCGTGCGTGGCAGCCTGCACCTGCATGCATTCATTTCCCGCCCAAGGACCAGCGCAGCGGCTGCGTCCTTGCCACAGCCCCGCCCAGGAATGCCCCACCCCCTGAATGCCCGGCCACGCCCCCATCATGCCCCGCCCAGCCCCATTGGCACTACACCACAGTTTGAATCCCACCACCATGGGAACCTGTTACTAAAATTTTTGGATCCCACCACTGGCTTAGCGAAATACTTTACTGCGGCATATGTAGTTCCCTTCCATCTGCTTGGTTTTGGGTCCCATAGAACAGTGGCTCCCAACCATTTTTTCACTTGCATACCCTTGGGCAGCCCATTTCCCTAAAATTGTATCCCATATTAGCAAACCCATTACGTAATTTCTTTTCTCATATCCCCAAATGCTCTAGCACCGTGGTGGCAAACCTTTGGCACAACAGATGTTATGGACTACAATTCCCATCAGCCCCTGTCAGCATGGCCAATTGGCCATGCTGGTAGGGACTGATGGGAATTGTAGTTCATAACATCTGGAGTGCCAAAGGTTCGCCACCACTGCTCTAGCACGTACCCCTGGGGATAGTCCTACCCCAGGTTGGGAACCACCACCATAGAAGATGAAGCTTCTGTTGTCAATTGCCTGCATTTCTTATTCTGCAGGAGTATATATCTGAAGCAGCAGGATGGTTGTAGAAAACCACTATCACACAGGGGAGCAACTAAGCAGAAATACTCCGTTTTCAAAAACCAGTGGCTGTCTCTCATCAGAGGGCAAGCTCATTTTGAAGACATTTCTGTAATATACCAAGTTTTGCATGTTGGGTTGATTTCAGAGCAATGCCTTGGCTTGTGGGAAAAATGGGGTGAGTTCTGCACGCAGGTGTTACGTCTTATGGGTTCGAAAGGTGAATCAGGATTAATCGAGGCTTAAAGAGTAGGGTAAGAGCCCAGTTTTAGTCTAATCTTGTCAGAGCTTGGAAGCTAAGCAGGGTTGGTCTTGGTTAGTACTTGGATGGGAGACCATCAAAGAAGTCCATAGTTGCTATGCAGAGGCAAGCAATGGCAAACCACCATTGGATGCATCTTCCTTTGAAAACCCCATGGCCATGTGGTCTCCATGAGTTAGTTGTGGCTTGATGGCTCACAGTCATTATTAAAGAAGACTGAATGTCTGTGCTTGTAATTCAGGCTCACCATGGTACATTGAAATCTAGGGCTACAAGTTAATTTTCAGGCAAAGGTAAACATGTTAGATATAAACAGTGTGGCCTTGTGGTAAGGCTGGATGTATCCCTTAAAAACTGCAGGAGTATGAAGAAACAGCTGCCCTTTGCAACAGGAGTTTTGGCGTTCCTTTTTTTTCTGATTCTTTAACCCTTTCCCTGCAGCTCGGCCAATCACAACCACATGTTGGCGCTGCTCCAGCAGTTGCTGTACAACGAGTCCTTATCCCTCTCCTGGAGGGACATCATCGTGCCCGTCGTCTGCCAGGTGGTTCAGACCGTCCGGCCCGATTTCAAGAACAGAGACGACGACATGGACATCCGCCAGTTTGTCCATGTCAAAAAAGTGAGTTGTGGGGACGGGGGCTGCGGAAGGGAAGAGAAAGAATTGGACTTCCGAGTCAGGCTGATGGTCGAACAGTGGAGTTTCTTCCATAACAAGAAGAAGAAGAAGAAGAGTTTGGATTTATATCCCCCCTTTCTCTCCTGCAGGAGACTCAAAGGGGCTTACAATCTCCTTGCCCTTCCCCCCTCACAACAAACACCCTGTGAGGTAGATGGGGCTGAGAGAGCTCAGAAGAGCTGTGACTAGCCCAAGGTCACCCAGCTGGCGTGTGTGGGAGTGTAGAGGCTAATCTGAATTCCCCAGATAAGCCTCCACAGCTCAGGCGGCAGAGCTGGGAATCAAACCTCCTCCTCCTCCTCCTCCTCCTCCTCCTCCTCCTCCTCCTCCTCCTCCTCCTCCTCCTCCTCCTCCTCCTCCTCTTCTTCTTCCTCTTCTTCTTCTTCTTCTTCTTCTTCTTCTTCTTCTTCTTCTTCTTCTTCTTCTTCTTCTTCCTCTTCTTCTTCCTCTTCTTCTTCCTCTTCTTCTTCTTCTTCTTCTTCTTCTTCTTCTTCTTCTTCTTCTTCTTCTTCTTCTTCTTCTTCTTCTTCTTCTTCTTCTTCTTCTTCTTCTTCTTCTTCTTCAAACTTTATGAATGCCAGAAAAGGTGGTGGTGGATACCCATGGGTGTCCGTAGGCACCATTTTGGACCCCCTAATGCAGGTAGAGGGCTCTTTGGTTCATCCTCCCGAGGCTGTTTTCTGGCTGACTTATTGCTGAGGATGGTAAAAAGCCCTGTCTTCAAAATAGCTTCACTTATTAATTCAAATTAGCCGTGGCTGGGAAACGGGAAGGTTAAGTGCAATGATGTTTGCTGTCTTGCCAGATTCCCGGCGGGAAAAAATTTGACTCGATGGTGGTGAATGGTTTTGTCTGCACCAAGAACATTGTTCATAAAAAGGTAGGCTGCATCTATGTTGAGTTTGTCTTTCTTGAGGAAAGGCTCATTCAGAGAAATTTCTTTTTGCTTGCTGTCATTTCCGCTTGAAGAACCGGTTCTGCAGCTCTTGAGTTCTGCTCTCTTGGCTGTCCCAGGGCCTTAGTACTAGAAAGCTTGTTGTAAGGTTGGTTGCCTGTCAATAGACATTAAGCAGACTCTGTTATTGATAATAGTAGTCTTTATTGAGGGTCTACACAAGGCAAGGTACCATACTTTCCATCGCCAGATCTGAGAAATGTGGGGAAGGCAAAGGGAGATATAGTTTCAGCTCCACAGCCTCTGACCACCCCCCACCCCGGCCATTTGGTGGGAAAAGCAGGGAGGTTAGAATATTGCCTGGCACTACAGGGAGGAGGAATGCGGTGGCCGAGTGAAGCTAAGACATCCTTCGAAGAGAGGCCAGTAGAGATTAGGGCATGGTTACATGACTGCAACTGTGTGATGTCACTGCTGACATAAATGGGCTGTTGGTTACCAGGCTTCTGCCAGGAGGCAACAATAGACCGACACCAAATTAAGCATACAGCAGCTGAAACTGTGGAAGGGATTAAAGCAACAGGTTCATTACACATGATTAATCACTTAGGTGAAAAGTGATTAATCATGTGTAACGAACTGGTAAAGTCCAGGCAAAACCAACTGTTATAAGTTCTTTATTGAGCTGGCACTTCTAGTCAGAAACAGGCGATGCGAGATCTGGAGCCCCAGATCTCGATCAACAGCTTTTACAGAGTAACAAACAGGCTCCCGCCAAGATAGGATAAACAAAGCAGAAATTCACACAGACTAGCAAGCAAGTGAGAGATAACCTAAAACAGCAAAATTCCCCTTCCCAGGCAGAGAGCCAGGAACCTCGACCTCTCAAGGTCGAAACGCACACACTCACTACAACCTTACATCAGGATTCTGACACTTGTGACCTGGATTCTATCACTTTGCTCCCGAGTATATCTTCAGGCTTCCATTAATAGTAAAATGTGTGGTTTTGTCTTGGTTCTGAACATGTCCTACCTACCTTCAGTTAAGTGCTTGTTTGGCAAAATATTTGTGTTCGGATGTGCGCATGATCCATACACGAATCCCTGCTACCAGTTGTGGTGACAGGATCCAATGGGTTCCTGAGAAGTCAGGAAAACTGCACCAGTTATGGGTTTAGTGAATTTTAGCAGGCAGAATTATGCCACACGTTTCATTTTATTTGAATTAAATTTGAATTAAATTTGAATTAAATTTCACAATGATATGAAATGAGCCACAACATTATGAGCCACAACACTGGCCGAGCGAATCCCCTGACAAAACAAACTGCGAAACTCGTAACGATCTAGAAGAGTTAAATAAGACTTCAATCTTGCACCTTGTGCTCCTGCGTTGACTCCAAGCATGACACCGTACTGACACTATTTTCAGTAGGGAAGTCAAAATTTGCAACGTGAACGTTACAAATGCATGTCAATTTGTTTTCCTTTGTATTTAACAACTTTGTCTCTTTTGTCTTTCCCCTCAGATGAATTTCTGTATTAAAACCCCCAAGATTCTCCTCTTGAAGTGTTCCATTGAATATCTCTATCGAGAAGAAACCAAGTTTACGTGCATCGATCCTATCGTCCGTCAGGTGGTAAAATCTTTCCCTTGTTTATTTTTTTTCAGGGTCTTAGCAAAGCCTAATGACTTGGACTGATTCCGCATGGGCCAAAAACAGCAGTGTGAAAACGGTGTGAAAACAGTATAAACCCTTCTACACAGTTTTAAACCCTTTTGCACCATTTTCACACTGCTGTTTTTGACCCATGCGGAATCAGCCTTGACTAACCAGCTCTGTGGTCTTTGTGTTTCCAAGACAATGATCTCAAGAACATTTCCCTGTTCTTCTGCTAGAGCCGTGGTGGCGAACCTATGGCGCTCCAGTTGTTTATAGACTACAATTCCCATCAGCCCCTGCCAGCATGGCCAATTGGCCATGCTGGTATGGGCTGATGGGAATTGTAGTCCATGAACATCTGGAGTGCCATAGGTTCGCCACCACTGTGCTAGAGCTTGTGCATCTTGTTCCAAATGTCACATTTCGTCAGAGCTCTTGTGTCTTAAAAAAATTAAAAGTATCTGACTACTTCCTAAAGCATGTTTGCAGAATATAGTATATGTGGTTGTGGATCCTATGCCGAATTTCATCGCTTCATGCGGCAAAATCTGTTTGGTTATTTAAATATTTACTTTACCTTTCCTCTTGACTCAAGGTTTCTCCACAATGAGTGGTTCTTCTGTTCGAGGTGGAACCACTTCAGTTGGAGTTCCTTGGAGGGTGGTTGGATTCCTTCCCAGTATTTCTTTTATTTCAGATGTTTATACCCTGATTTTTCTCTCCAAAGGAGACCCAAAGCAGCTAACAACGCTATTCTCCATTTTATCCTCACAAAACAGCCCTGTGTAGGGTGGGTTAGGCGAACCGTTCCAAGATCATCTAGTAAATTTCCATGGCCGAGTATCTCAGTCTTTATTGCTGCCTTGGCATGAAAATCCTGTTGCTCATCTCTGTTAACTATTGGTAGAAATATAAAGTTTCTGTAAGTTTTTGAAGCTAGGGGAATAAATAACACTTTTTTCCATTTTGAGGAGGAAACAAATTCTGAAATATATGCAATGTTTAGCTAGCTCCGCCACCTGTAGCCGCCATTTTGTGGGCGACGTTCACCGCACCATATCAGAATTCCAATGGTACTCACAGCTCAAAAAGGTTAGGGAACCCTGCCTTAAAGGCACTCAATCTTACAAGTGCTTAATCCTAATCTTACAAGCCCTGTCTGATCTCTCCACACTGATACTTGACCTCATCTTGCTTTGTCAGGAGAAGGAATTTTTGAAGAACTATGTTCAGCGGATAGTGGACGTCAGGCCTACTTTGGTCCTAGTCGAAAAAACAGTGGCTCATATTGCCCAGGAATTGCTGCTGGAACATGGTATTACTCTAGTCACAAATGTAAAGTCGGTAAGTGCTGGAATTCTACATGGAGTAGAGGACCGAGGTGTTCAGCTTTAAACATGAACTGTCGCAAAGGCAAGTGTTCTTGGAGACAGAAGTAGAGGATGAGATGTTCTCTGTTCATTGCCATTTAGTTTAAGGATCTTTTGTGGTTGCACATGGTGGGTCTAGCACTGACTAGGTTGACTCAGGCTAACCCAGTCTTGTCAGATCTTGGAAACCAAGCATGTTCATCCCTGGTTAATTCTTAGATGGGAGACCACCAAGGGTGCCTAAGGTTGCTCTGCAGAGACAGGCAATGGCAAACCACCTCCGAATGTCTCTTTACTTGAAAATCCTACCAGGTTGCCATAAATGCTCTGTAACTCAAGAGTACTTTTCACCTCTTCACAGTGCTTTGAGGATTTTAAAAATCGTTTGGCTTTTCTTCTTAAAGTGGCTGGAAGCCTGTTTGTCTTTGCTAAAAGGTTCAAGATTGCTTCAACCAGCAGGCATAGTGGGAGGAAATCAGTATACTTTTAACCCCCCCCTTTTTTTTTTCTATATCTTTTATTGCTGGGAAATGTAGGAACTTAAATGTTGGAAAGTTCAGTAGTGGTATAATGTTTCAAGTTTTGGTTTCCCACTGCCTAATCTGTTTGGTACAGCCTGTACCTGCAGTTGAGAACTCATCAATAACTTTTAGTCTTGTGTCTTAACCCAGGGCCATACAGACCTTCAAATAACAAGGGACAATTTTTAGGGTTTTAGAAGATGCCTTCTCCCCATTTGCAGTCTCTTCCGGCAGCCTGCAGAGCAGGCGTTGGTTCGTCCTGATTTCACCCTGAGCGGAGGTTAAAATGCTTGATTTCTCTCCATGGCCCTTGAAGCAGCACACAGTAAATGCTCCATCTACACTCACGCAAAAAAACCAACCAACCATCACCTCTTCTCCTCCATCCACAAAGCCATATGTTTTGAGCTTCCAAAAGAAAAAGGTTCTCCAAAAAGAAGAGCCAGTTGAGCCCAATGAAAAGCTGGTGCTCCTTTTGAGAACCTGTTTCTTTCTCTCTGCCTATGCCATGATTATACCTTTACTGGGGCTGTGTTATCCATAAGACTGACTAGGCCGAAGCCTAGAGGCCCTGCAGGGACTACAGACCCTGTTTATTGTTGTAAACCTCTCTACTTCTTGTGGAACGTTCTGGAATCCCTGCGATCCCTTTTCGTACAGCTATATGCTGAACAAGCATTACATTAAAAACTTGAAAAGTTGCAAGGTTTGCTTTGAATCAGTGGGGAGGGGGGAGACAATGGGCCAACTGCACACTAGCAACCGGGTTGCGATGTCATGCCATCCTTACTACACTTCCGTGAGCAATACAGTCCAGCCGTGACCTTGATTATATGTGCTCGAACATTCCCATGAGCCATTGGGACCAGCCCAAAAAATTTGTTATTTATAATTTTTTAAAAAGAACAAATGGCCTCCAACACATACAATTGTATAAAAAATTGTGAGTAAAATTCTTCAGGAGATCCTCCAAATGGATATAGGGCTATTTACTGCAGTCTACTACCTACCGTACCAGTGTCAGGCTGTCAGTTGTAGTGGGCAGAAAGTGCCGGGGTGTGTTGGGGGGGCGGGCGAAGTACCTGAAAGCCTAGAGCAGGGGTCTGCAACCTGCGGCTCTCCAGATGTTCATGGACTACAATTCCCATCAGCCCCTGCCAGCATGGCCAATGGCCATGCTGGCAGCGGCTGATGGAATTTGTAGTCCATGAACATCTGGAGAGCCGCAGGTTGCAGACCCCTGGCCTAGAGGCTCAGCCCTGGGTTAATACAGCACTGACCTTTACCTATAGAGGGAGGGAGGTTTTTCTAAATCAACCACATACAAGCGAGGAACATAGCAATGTGCATGTGACAAGGGATAGTGTCTACAAAAGACTTGAGGGTAAAGCACATAAATCCCAGGTTAAGGACAGAGACAGGGTATACAGGTGTCTCTATGCTAATAGTAGAAGTATCTTAATTCCTAAAATGGGGGAGCTAGAGTACAGAGTTTTGAAGGAGGACTTTGATATAGTGGGCATTACAGAGACATGGTGGAATGAGGAGAACCAGAGGGATGCTGTTATACCAGGCTACAGGCTCTATAGGAAGGATAGGACAGGGCGCATTGGGGGTGGAGTTGCCCTTTACATCAAAGAGAGCATAGTATCACATAAAATAGACAATGCAAGGGGAGCTGGTTCCCCTACAGAATCACTGTGGATATCAATACCAGGTGTGAAGGACAGTTTAATATTAGGAATATATTATCGTCCCCCTGACCAAAGTGCACAAGAGGATTCTGAGATGGAAAAAGAAATTAGAGAGACCAACAAAAACAAAAATGTAGTGGTAATGGGTGATTTTAACTATCCCCATATAAACTGGAAAAATGCATGTTCAGGTCATAGTAAGGAGAGAGCATTCCTGGATATGCTAAATGACTGTGGAAGAGAGCAGATGGTTGTGGAACCAACCAGGGGAGAGGTGATCCTAGATCTAATTCTATGTGGGACCCAGGACCTGGCGCAGGAAGTCAGTGTTGTTGAGCCGATAGGGAACAGCGACCACAATGCTGTCAGATTCAGGCATCTCAAAGCATGCTTAACAAGTGGCAACTACTAATGTAGTTACATTCACCTTCAGAAAGGGAAATTTCTCAAAGATGAGGGGGATAGTGCGCAGGAAGCTGAAAGGGAAAATCAAGACAGTCAAAACTGTCCAGGAAGCTTGGAGGGTATTTTAAAAACACAGTAATAAAAGCTCAGCTGGAATGTGTTCCACAGGTTAGAAAAGGTAAGCACCCAGTCCAAAAAGAAAGCCACCATGGTTAACAAGAGAGGTTGAGGAAATTATCAGAAAAAAAGAAAATGTCTTTTAGAAAATGGAAGTCCAGTTTGGCTGATGAAGAATATGAGAGGGAAACACAAAATGCAGGCAAAAGAGAAGCAAGAAGCCGTAAGGGAGGCAAAAGGATTATGAGGAACGCATGGCTGCGAACATCAAGACCAGCAACAAAACAGTTCTTCGGCACATCAAAAGCAGGAAGCCAGCAAGGAAAGCCGTAGGCCCGTTAGATGACAAAGGAACAAAGGGTGTGCTAAAAAAGATGGCAGGGAGATTGCAGAGAAGCTGAACAATTCTTTTGCATCTGTCTTCACCCAAGAGGGGGAGGTGAGGAACGCTCTCGCACCTGAACCAAGCTTCTTAGGAGGATGCATCTGGAGGAACTAGCGAAGATAGTGATAGACAAGGGAAGAAGTTCCTGGCAGCCATTGGTAAACTAAATGCTACCAAATCACCTGACCCAGATTGCATTCACCCAAAAGTTCTAAAGGAGCTCAAGCATGAAATTGCTGATCTTCTTCACTTTAATATGCAACTTATCCCTGAAATCGGGCTCCATCCCTGAAGACTGGAAGATGGCCAATGTCACACCAATCTTTAAGAAAGGATCTACTAGGGGGGACCCGGGAAATTACAGGCCAGTCAGTTTGACATCTGTTCCTCCTGGTAAATTGAAGGTAGAATCTGTCATTAAAGATAAAATTATAAAACATAGTAGAAAAGCAAGACCTGCTGAGAAAGAGTCAGCATGAAAACTTTTTTGCAGAGGCAAGTCCTCAGTCTCACTAAACTTACTTAGAGTTCTTTGAGGGTGTAAACAGGCATGTGGACAGGGGTTGAACCGGTGGACATTGTCTGCTTGGATTTCCAAAAGGCTTTTGACAAAGTTCCTCACCAGAGACTGTTGAGAAAACTCAGCAATGAAGAGGAATAAGAGGGGAAGATCTCCTCCTATGGATTAAAAACTGGTTGAGAAACAGGAAACAAAGAGTGGAGTGTAAATGGGAAGTTCTCACAATGGAGAGATGTCGGGAGTGGTGTCCCCTAAGGATCCGCTTTTGGGACCCAGTGCTCTTTAATAACTCTATTATTCATAAATGACCTGTTCCAAATGGGGGTGGGTAAGCGTGGTGGCCAAGTTTGCAGATGATACCAAATTATGTAGGGTGGTGAGAACCACAAAGGATTGCGAGGAGCTCCAAGCGGACCTTGATAAATTAGGTGAGTGGGCTCAGAAATGGCAAATGCAGTTCAATGCTTAGCAAAATGTAAAGTGATGCACATAGGGGCAAAAAATCCAAACTTCACATACACGCTACAGGGGTCAGTGCTATCAGTCACAGACCAGGAGAGGGATTTAGGCATCTTAGTTGATAGTTCCATGGGAATGTCAACTCAATGCATGGCAGCTGTGAAAAAGGCAAACTCTATGCTGGGGATCATTAGAAAAGGAATTGAGAATAAAACTGCAAAGATTGTCATGCCCCTTATATATATAAAACAGTGGTGCGACCAAGCACTTGGAGTACTAATGTCCAGTTCTGGTAGCCGCATCTCAAAAAGGATATTGAGGAGATAGAAAAAGAAAGTGCAGAGAAGGGCAACAAGGATGATTGAGGGACTGGAGCACCTTCCCTATGAGGAGGCTGCAGCGTTTGGGACTCCTTTTAGTTTGGAGAGGAGGCTGGCTGAGGGGGATATGATTGAAGTCTACAAAATTATGCATGGGGTAGAAAATGTTGACAGAGAGAACTTTTTCTCTCTTTCTCACAATACTAGAACCAGGGGGCATTCATTGAAAATGCTGGGGGGAAGAATTAGGACTAATAAAAGGAAACACTTCTTCACGCAACGTGGTGATTGGTGTTTGGAATATGCTGCCACAGGAGGTGGTGATGGCCACTAACCTGGATAGCTTTAAAAGGGGCTTGGACAGATTTATGGAGGAGAAGTCGATTTATGGCTACCAATCTTGATCCTCTTTGATCTGAGATTGCAAATGCCTTAACAGACCAGGTGATCGGGAGCAACAGCCACAGAAGGCCATTGCGTTCACATCCTACATGTGAGCTCCCAAAGGCACCTGGTGGGCCACTGCGAGTAGCAGAGAGCTGGACTAGATGGACTTGGTCTGATCCAGCTGGCTTGTTCTTATGTTCTTATGTTCTTATGTTCTATAGTTGTCTTGTCTAGAGTGATGCTACCATTGTTAAAGTAGAGGATGATATTGTGTTATTGTTAATGATAATAATGATAGCATCATCATTTTGCTTTGGAGGTTACCAGATGATTATGTAGACAAAGATTTAAGGACCACTGACCTTAACCAGTGATTCTCTGACCCAGCCTTATGCAACATGAACTGTACGCTGAGACACGTTCTTGATATTACCAATGTCTTACAGCAAGTCTTGGACCGAGTAAGTCGAATGACTCAGGGAGACTTGGTAATGTCGATGGATCAGTTGTTGACCAAGCCACACCTGGGAACCTGCCACAAATTTTACATCCAGATGTTCCAGTTGCCCAATGGTGAGTAGAACTGAGATGATCTGACCTGAATTGCCCAGAAATGGGCATTTATTTCTAATTTATTATATGTACAACAGCATAAAATAGTATCATAGAAAAGGAGGTTAGAGATATAAAATATTAACAATAAAGTGTTAAACTATTAAAATATGTGGCTAGTACCACACCGCTAACAAAACAACCCAGACATGTTCATTGCACTCCAAAGACCAACCTATGTAATTTGCCCTTGAATGTCCTAAACAAGTTCAGCAGGGCAAGGTTGTCATCAGAGAGTCCATTCCACAGGGTGAGGGGCCTTGACTAAAAAGACCCTTCCTCTGATAGTTCCTCGAACCGAAGGTGGTTCCTTTTTTGAGGTAAAGAGCTCGTTTTAATTATTTTTTTTAAAAAAATGTTTGTATTCATTTGAATCCATACTCACTCGCACACGCACACTGACTAAAATTATTTAAAGGAAAAATATAACAAACAAAACAACAAGATGGCTCTGAATGTTCTATAAAACTTAAGACATTATTCAATTTTGAATAGTGAACCTTCTATCCTACTTATTTCATTGAACATTCGGCTGTTTAATTATTTAATTAATGCCTACTGGTATGTATCAACTTCACAATTACTTATAGCCTTAGCTACTAACATGTTAACCTATTGATTCCATTCCTCTGAATCTAATTTTGATCTCCATTGGTAATATCGTTGTTTAATTTTTTTTTAAAGTTATTGATTCAGCCACATATTAAAAAATACAATTCCCACTTCTCATTGAACGAAAGAAGTCCAAGCACAGAAATTTCGGGAGGATAAAGTGAGAGCATGCTAAACCCGTGGTGGTGAACCTTTGGCACTCCAGATGTTATGCACTACAATTCCCATCAGCCCCTGCCAGCATGGCCAATTGGCCATGCTGGCAGGGGCTGATGGGAATTGTAGTCCATGACATCTGGAGTGCCAAAGGTTTGCCACCACTGGGCTAAACTAACCAATCTTGTAAGCAGCTCAGTTTAATTATTGATGAATTTTATAAGACAAACAACACTTTCCCCTTATTTCCTGTCAGGATGGATTCACCTTATTTTTTCCCCCTATCCCCAAATGGCTTTTCATGCTCATCTTTGTAAGGGAATTTCCATGTTCTTCAGACCTCACGGTGAGAGCCCAAACCTCCCTGTATCAAGAACTTCTCAGAAATCAAGGTGGGCCTCTTCCAATGGGTTCAGAAGAACTCCCTCAGCCGCCCTAATTTTTCAGGCAGACTCCTCTGAGGAAGCAGGCTTCCTTGGGTGTTTATTCTGTCTGGGGTCTCTGGTATTTTTCTCCTTGTTTTGTTTAATTATATCCCATTTCTGTCTCCAGTGGGGACACAAATTGGCTGAAAACATTTTCCCCTTCTCCATTTTGTCCTTGTGAGGAAGGTTAGACTGAAGAACATGCGAGTGACCCAAAGTCGCCTAACAAGTTTTCTTGTTAGAGTGGGGTTTTGAACCTGGATTTCCCAGATCCTAGCCCAACGATGGCGAACCTTTTTGAGACCGAGTGCCCAAATTGCAACCCAAACCCCACTTATTTATCGCCAAGTGCCCCTACCCTGGATGGCTAGAAAAGATTACATCAAAACTTAGACAGTTGTGTGATGTGGTCTGTGATCCCAATGCAACTTTTGGAGATTGGAAATAGCAGAGCAATGGGTATGGTCCACCAACGTCTTACTGACATTGAGTTGCAAACAGATTTTCCCCGGCTACCTGTCCTATATAAACCACTAAAATCATCATTGGATAGGTATTTCAGCTGCACCTTTATCTATCTGTAATAACATCAGCAAGAAGCTTCGATGGGCTTTTTTTCTAGGGCTCGCTTGATGCCTTCCCATCCAGCTAATCTGATGGGATCGATTTCTCCCAGTAATATATTCCAAGGCACAGGAGAACCTGTGTGTGCGGCTCAGGGGAAGTAGACTCAATGTCACATATCTTACTGCATTGCAAGTTACATGAAGGTGAAAGGAAGCTGTTGATCCAACCATTGTTAACCTGTCATGTATATCCATTCATAGATAACTCAGATACGAATTCTGTAAGAATCTTATTAGAAGATCGTGTTTCTGCCATTTCACAGAAGGTAGCTAAATTTTGTATATTGGTACACAACAAGCGTAGTTCCTTATTAAAACAAAGAGCCGCACTGTGTGATGAGGACTGTAATAATGCCTGAAGCTAATGTTATTTATTAATAGATTTTATAATGGATTTTAATTTATATTATATTTTTGTATAAGTGGAGTGCTATGTATTCACATGTACTCTGATTTTAAACTATTGGCTGGCCAAAAGGCCGTAATAATAAATATCTATCTATCTATCTATCGCCAAGTGCCAACCCGGCAATTTAACCTGAATTCTGAGGTTTTCATTTAGAAAAAAACAGTTGGCTCCCTCTTCCTCCGCCCCACCTGCTCAAGCAGGGGCCAGCCTGCTCTAGCCTCCAGCAAGTCCCGCGCGCACCGCTCTGTGCCACTTTAGCATCTCTGCCTCCTCTGCCCCCCCCTCAGGCAGCAGCCACCCAGAGCACAGGCACCAGGCCCCCCAGCCGAGTCCTCCCTGCTCACTGTGGTGCGCGCACATCATGCTCAGTGGCCCAGGCCAGCCTAGATGTGTGTGGGGACGTGATTTTCCGCCCCCACATGACAAACTCTGTGTGCGTGTGCCCACAGAGAGGGCTCCGAGTGCCACCTCTGGCACTCATGCCATAGGTTCACCATCACTGTCCTAGCCTAATACTGTAACCACTACAGCACACTGGCTTTCTTTGCTGGCAGGGGAGTGCTTCTCGGCATCTTTTGCATTCTTCTACCTCTTATGTGTGTTGATGGTTGCTGTACTTTTTTAGATGGCGGATTTTATTTATTTATTTATTATTTAGACTTTTATACCGCCCCATCCCCGAGGGGCTCTGGGCGGTGTACAACATTAAAAACACAGTTAAAATAAACTAGGTAAAACAATTAAAGCAGCAATAATAGTAGTAGGAGGCGTCCAGTGAACCCCATTTTGATTTTATAAATCCTCCCCAGGAGGGAGAGATGGCGAGTACCATAAGCTGGAGAGAGGCCCAGATGTCAGGAGCCAACAGAGGCGGGGGGGCACCTTCAGCGGCTGGTCCCTCCAAAGGCCCGGCGGAACAGCTCCGTCTTACAGGCCCTGCGGAACTCACTAAGATCCCGCAGGGCTCGGACAGCTGGAGGAAGAGTGTTCCACCAGGCCGGGGCCAGAGCCGTAAAGGCCCGCGTGGAGGCCAGCCGCATCATTGAGGGGCCAGGGACCACTAACAAATTGGCCTCCACCGAGCGGAGAGGCCGTGCAGGGACATATGGAGTGATGTGGTCTCATAGTGCTTGGAACAGTTCAAGTGATTTAACTTTTCTAATTTAAAACAGTTTGACTGTATTATGCAAGTGGTTATGTGCATTTGCCTCGTGCTACCATCTTTTCCTCTCCTCCCGCGCCCTCTAATTTCCCAGAGCAATCAAAGACACTGATGTTTTTTGACGGATGCCCGCAACACCTGGGCTGCACCATCAAGCTGCGCGGCGCCGGCGAATACGAGCTGGCTCGCGTGAAAGAGATTCTCATCTTCATGATCTGCGTGGCTTACCATTCCCAGCTGGAGATCTCTTTCCTGATGGATGAGTTCGCCATGCCCCCGTTGCTGGCCAAGGACGGCTCCCTTTACTCGCCGTCTGAAAAGCTGGGGGGAGAAGAAAACGGGTATCAACACTTGCCGAGCCGAGAAGCCGGCACGACGCTAAAGGACTCCGACGTGTTTTCCGACAAGCTGCCCGTTATCTCAGAACTGGTGTCCTCCAACGACGTTGGTTCCTCAGAACAAAAAACGCAGGCCAACAGTGACAACGGTGACCCACCAGGGCACCTCCTGCTGGATTCTTCCATTACAGCCCCCTTCACGCCAACGTTGATACCAGAGTCGCTGCTGGCCCTCCACCTGGGGATTTTGGACGGTGATCAGTTGGATAGCCTGCAAGATTTGGATAACCTCCAGGAGCCCAAAAGCCAAACGAGAGTTTTTAGGGACCCCCTGCAAGATGACACCGGATTATATGTCATGGAAGAGGTGACGTCCTCCGAAGATCGCCTCAAATCCTTCTCCTTAGCCTTTAAGCCCGAGCTGCAGGGAGTCATTCTCTGCATGTCCCCCATCATCACCTTCCCGGAGCCCTTTCTGTTAACCGACAGGGGTATGAGGTGCCCCACCAGGGAGTATTTCCCGGAGCAGGTTTATTTATCTCCTCTCCTCAATAAGGAATGCAAAGAGCTGGAGAGCAGGAAGAAGAGACAACTCCTGCGGGACATCTGTGGGCTACAAGCGATGAACGGAAGCACCCAGGCCAAGCCCGTTCAGATCTTGCCTCCCCACGAGTTGGTGGTCAGCAGAATCGCGGAGCCCCTGAGCGCGAGCAAAGTGCTGGCCACGATGCTGTCGGACTACCGGGCCAGGGGAGGGAGGATCGCCCAGAAGAGTTCGGACCCGTTCGTTCAGCCCAAAGAGACGCTGGGTGCGAAAGCGGAGGACTGCGAGAGCGGGTTTGTTCAGAACGAATCTTTGTGGGCTCATAAGGTAAGCGAAGGGGTTTGAAATGGGCTGGTTTTTGTGTGGGAAATGGGATGACACGTTAAACCGGGGTGCGGTTTGACCTCATTTGTTAAGAGGGCCAGATATGACATAAATGTGACATGGTTGGGCTGGGCACCTGCAGGAGGGGTGAGTCTGTTGCAGGGGGGGGGGTCTGTCTCAGCTGGTGAGCCCACAGTAGTCTCACTAGCCCCATGGTGGCAAACCTTTGGCACTCCAGATGTCATAGAGTACAATTCCCATCAGCCCCTTCCAGCATGGCCAATTGGCCATGCTGGCAGGGGCTGATGGGAATTGTAGTCCATAACATCTGGAGTGCCAAAGGTTCGCCACCACTGCACTAGCCCATATTTGCACAGGGTGTGTTTGTGTGGCCGGCCAGGACTGATCTGGAGCAGGTGGTTGTGTGCCTGGACTGGCAAGCCCACAGTGGGGTGGGCTTGGACAGATTTATGGAGGAGAAGTCGATGTATGTCTCCCCTCCTGGCCTTTGGGTTGGGCGCCATCTGTGCATGTATTTTTATCTGTAATTTTTGGAATTGCTGCTATAATGTATTTTAATGAATTTTAATGTTTTATTGCTATATTGTATTTACGAGATCTTATATTGTATTTGTTCTATGTCTCATTGTACACCGCCCAGAGCCCTTCGGGGGTTGGGCAGTCTATCAAGACCAGTAAATGAATAAAATCTTGATCCTCCTTGATCTGAGGTTGCAAAAGCCTCAGCAGACCAGGTGCTCGAGAGCAGCAGCAGCAGAAGGCCATTGCTTTCACCTCCTGCATGTGAGCTCCCAAAGGCACCTGGTGGGCCACTGCGAGTAGCAGAGTGCTGGACTAGATGGACTCTGGTCGGATCCAGCAGGCTAGTTCTTATGTTCTTATGAGCTTGCTGTGGACTCACCAGGCTAGATTGGGAGTGGATGCTGGGACTGGCGAGCCCCTTGTGGGCTCACCAGGCTGGATTGGGAGCGATATTGGGGTTGCTTCAGCTGGCTTGTGGGCTGATAAGAGAATGCTACTAGAACAGTCCGGAAACCACACAACACCCCAGTGATTCCGGTCGTGAAAGCCTTCGACAATACATTCTGCTTGACTATTGGAGACTTGACTGGCCGTGCAGATTTTTAAAAAACGTTGCTTTGGCTGCAGCTGTTGCACAGACCTGCACCATACTATTTAAATTAAAATGTGGTGGTCATTTTGTGGCTGGCTCCGCCTCCTACAGCAGCCATTTTGTTGCTGCGCCTATCATGCTGTGTCAGAATTCCAGATATGTCCGCAGGCTCAAAAAATGTGGGGATCTCTACCTTAAGCAAATATGCCAGAATCTAACAGCTTTAAAGAGAGGGAGACAACCCCTCTGTAATTCCAAGGTGAGGGACCCTCCTCATGGCTTTGCAGTGTCTGCCACGGGGATGAATAATGTACAGAAGGATGATTTGGGCATCCGTTTCACATATATCTTGTACTTCATGCACTGAAGGACTGTGTGCCTGCTCTGTTGTATCATCATCCACGCCTTTTCCTAGACCAGGCAGCTGAGATGGTTTGACTTGGACAGCTGGGCGAAATAATGTTACAACATATTGGGGGTCAAAGTCTCATTTTTTAGAGAAATGGCCTTCCTCCTTGGCATTTCAGCATTGTTGATGGTGTGCATTTGTGAATGGCTTGTTAATTTCCTGTTGGATGTTCCTTGTCAGGTTGACTGCCTCAGCCCTCTGAATCATCAGAGACTCTGTGTGCTGTTCAGCAGCTCTTCGACCCAGTCCAGCAATGCTCCAAGCGCCTGTGTTAGCCCATGGTATGAAACTCCTTTCTGTCTGTTTTCTCTGGTTGACTTAAATAGGCATCCTGGTTGACTTAAATAGGCATCCTGGTTGACTTAAAAAGGCATCCTGGTTGACTTAAAAAGGCATCCTGGTTGACTTAAATAGGCATCCTGGTTGACTTAAATAGGCATCCTGGTTGATTTAAATAGGCATTATGGTTGACTTAAATAGGCATCCTGGTTGACTTAAATAGGCATTCTAATCCCCAAGGAGGTTTTTCCTTCCTATGTAAAGACTAGGTGGAAGTGCATGTTGTGTATGACCCTGGGCATTGGAGAAGGATTCGGGTAAGGGGGCGGGGGAGTAGACTCTGCAGTTTTTCCTTCAGCTTCAAATCAGAAAACTTTCAAGGAGTGGGTGGTAGAAAGTGTTGCCAGGTTGTAGCAAACTTAGGGCAGTGGTGGCGAACCATTGGCACTCCAGATGTTACAGACTACAATTCCCATCAGCCCCTGCCAGCATGGCCAATTGGCCATGTAATCCATAACTGGCCATGTAGTCCATAACAGAATTGTAGTCCATAACATCTGGAGTGCCAAAGGTTCTCCACCACGGGCTTAGGGCAACTCTCATGAGATTTTCAAGGCAGAGGTGATTTGCCATAGCTTGCTTTTGTGTGGCAACTTCTTTGGTGGTCTCCCATCCAAGTACTAACCATGGTGGTGAGTTTCCAAGATCAGATGAAAGCTGGCTTGCCTGGGCCATCCAGGTCAAAGCTTTTGAGGAGAATGGGTGGGTGGGAGCGTGGACGCCACAACTCCTTTGTGTCTTCTTTAGGGTCCTCCCGCTGAAGGAGAACGCTTGAGGAGTTGGACAAACTTCCCCCCATCTCTTTTGTCTCTACTTTTGTTGCCTTGAGCCCAAGGGAATGACTCTTGGATGCGTTGTGGAGTTCTTCCTATTGGCTCAACAGAGCGCCTGTAGAGCTGTGATTTCATAAAAAAATAAGCTACTACACAGAGAGCAAAGATGACAGGCACACTTAAAAAGAAACGTGTCTCTCTGCGTGAGCCGGTTTGACAGCTGTGTTACTCTCAGTGCTTCTTACCGGCTAGTACCGTCTCTCAGGCCCATAATACATGGCTTTTTCTGTAGCCCCTGGGCTCTGAAACAGCCTCCCAAAAGAGGGTTGGATCCTGCATCTCCCTTCTGTTAGTGGAGTTGCTGCCTTCTACCAGAAAGCCTCTTTCCCTGGGGAAAGAGGGTTGTGATGCCTTCTGTTGGAACTAACCCAAGCCAAGAAATTATCTTTCCTGCAATGCTTTAACACTGTCTTATATAACTTTCTGCCACGTGAGCTTTTTGGCTGAACGTATCATGGAATCACGTGTACCTGTGAGCGTGATGGTCTTTTACGTACAGATTTCGTTGTCTTTTGTAGATGCAGGATTTAATTGGTGGATCATCCCACTCCCAAGGGGCTAAAGGGTAGGGTCTTTATGCTGCCACAGGAGGTGGTGATGGCCACTAACCTGGATAGCTTTAAAAGGGGCTTGGACAGATTTATGGAGGAGAAGTCGATCTATGGCTACCAATCTTGATCCTCTTTGATCTGAGATTGCAAATGCCTTAACAGACCAGGTGCTCGGGAGCAACAGCCGCAGAAGGCCATTGCTTTCACCTCCTGCATGTGAGCTCCCAAAGGCACCTGGTGGGCCACTGCGAGTAGCAGAGAGCTGGACTAGATGGACTCTGGTCTGATCCAGCTGGCTTGTTCTTATGTTCTTATGTTCTTATGTCTAAATGTTTCAATAAAGAATATTTGATAATGTTTCAATAAAGAATATTCCTTCTGGGTGGCTCCATCATCTTCCAAGATTTGGGGGATGGTGGGTGCCCAGAGGGCCTTCTCTGCGGTGACCCCAGAACACACTCCCCCGGGAAGTTTGCCATGCGCTGACTTGGCAAGAGTTTAGGCCACCCTCTGTACCCGGGCATACGGGTAACCCCTCCTGGGCAGTATCTCCCCCTCATACCCCCTTCCATTTGGTACCTGCTGTTGCAGTCTCAGCGCTCCATTGGTTTCAGTTCCAGCCCAACTTTTGAAATGTGTTGCGGGAGGCATTATGGGGCATGGTTGTCTATGTTTAAGTATTTTTAGGAGGGTAAGGGTGGGGGCAGGAATGGGTTTTAAAGTAGTTTTATTACGGTTTTAAGATGGTTTTACGTGTTTTTCCCATCTGGAACTTTGGTGTTGGCCGGGAAATAAGTGTAAAGATAGATAAATTACATCAATAAAATAAAGAATGTCTGCATTTGGCCATCTGAGCGTTCTTGGGAGATAGATTGCAAGTCTTTTCAATCGTTTTAGGATTGTGACGATGGAATTCTATGGGAAGAACGATCTCACGCTGGGTGTGTTCCTCGAACGGTATTGCTTCAGGTACGATTCTTTTTCAATACCCTTCTTGACAGTAAAGGAGAGGTGTATCCTATCCCGTCTCAATACTCCTCTGAGCAAAGTTGAAAGCCTTAGTCCAGTGTTGTCGAACCTTTGGCACTCCAGATGTTATGGACTACAATTCCCATCAGCCCCTACAATTGGCCATGCTGGCAGGGGCTGATGGGAATTGTAGTCCATAACATCTGGAGTGCCAAAGGTTCGCCACCATGGCCTTAGTCCATCTTGAGGAGTGCGGTTGCCAACTCTGGATCGGGAAATTCCTGGATATTTTGGCATACAACCTGGGGGGAGAGGGGAGGGACCATCGCAGGATATAATGCTACCCCCCCCCCCCAGCAAGTATTTTCTCCAGAGGAACTAATTTCTGTCACCTGGAGACCAGTCATAATTCTGAGAGATCTCTGGGCCCCACCTGGAGGTTGGCAGCCACACTGAGAAGCTGCCTTCAGTGGCTCTGCCACTGGAATTAAGTTTCTTTAAGTGAACGAAAGGTCTGTGGAGAATAGTTGGATCCATCCCAGCGCGCTCTTATTTAGCATGGCGTTCTGGCTTAAGGGCTGTGTCTGAGCTGGTCCCAAAGTTAACTTAATTCTCGTAGTGGTTTATTTCTTTTATTACGGCTCCACTTCTACTTTTAAAACAGCAGAAAAATTTGGGTGACCCTCCCACTGGCCTCTTATTCAGGCTCTAACATGGCCTAAAGCACGGTGGTAGAGTGTTAGCTTTATAGGACGTAAGATAAAATGTTTATTTCATGGCCTGTCCAGTGAAAAGGATCTTGGGTAATGGGAACAGGAGAGAGGTGCTGCTTGAAGAATCATTGCCAGGCAAGACAGTTTTACCCACGTCAGTTAGCTCAGCTGACTTACGGTGATTCCATGGGGTTTTCAAGCCAAGAGACTAATGGAGATGATTTTGCTGTTGCCTTCCCTTGCATAGTGACCTTGGCATTCCTTGCTGATCTAATATCCAAATACTCACCAGGACTGACTCAGCTTTGCTTCCAAGATCTGCTGAGATCAGAATAGCCTGGACTATCAAGCTTAGGGCTCCAGTTTGTCTACCTCTTTATTCATTCATTTAGAAAGTTTATATGCTGCCTCCACAGTGTCCTGCTTGGGCCAGCTAATGACCATGTAAAAACAAACTCACCGCCCAGAGCCCTTTGGGGATGGGGCGGTATAAAAATCTAATAAAATAATAATAATAATAACAACATTCATTACAACTTTAAAAGTGCAGCAAGCAGAATTGTAATGACAGTTGAGCGAAAATGCATATTGGACTCTCAAGGCATAACAGGAAGCATCCTGTAACTAACATAATTCAAATTACCTTTAATAGCATTTGTTTAGTTTTTGGATTAAAAACAACACATGCTAAGAGAAGAAACAATAAAACTGGCCTACTCAAGTTTCAGTTGATCTTTTGTCTTAAAATTTTGGCCAAAAGAGTTGCTATTGCCGTAGTAAAATGAGGGTCTTGGTCTCTTAGGAGAAATTGAGTCAGCATAGAGTTACTCACATGATTCTTCCCCTTAGAGAGCAGCAGTGGGGTAGGAGGTTAAGAGCTCGTGTATCTAATCTGGAGGAACCGGGTTTGATTCCCAGCTCTGCCGCCTGAGCTGTGGAGGCTTATCTGGGGAATTCAGATTAGCCTGTGCATTCCCACACACGCCAGCTGGGTGACCTTGGGCTAGTCACAGCTTCTCGGAGCTCTCTCAGCCCCACCTACCTCACAGGGTGTTTGTTGTGAGGTGGGAAGGGCAAGGAGATTGTCAGCCCCTTTGAGTCTCCTGCAGGAGAGAAAGGGGGGATATAAATCCAAACTCCTCCTCTTCCTCTTCTTCCTCTTCCTCTTCTTCCTCTTCTTCCTCTTCCTCTTCCTCTTCTTCTTCTTCTTCTTCTTTTTCTTCTTTTTCTTCTTCTTCGTGTTTATTAAATTAGTACATTCTAGAATGATGTGAGAAACTGAATTAGGGGTATATGCTCCACAAGGGCAAAACCACGAGAGGATGCCTGCAAATCTTCCTGAGAAAACATTAGAGGGGAAGGCATTTAGTCTCACCAACATAAATGCTCTTCTAAGTGATGGAGAGTCTAACCTATGAAGATAAGCGGGATCTTGTATAAATAAAACAGTCACAGGCTAGGGAGAAAAGCAGCAAAGAGAAAATCGTCGATTATTGAGGTGGTGCTGTTGAGATTCAACATTTTCCGTTGTAATATAGGGGGTGTCTTTGTTACCTGGAATGTGGAAGGCAGCGACAAATCGCTTCTGAAGGCCCCTTCCACGCATGCAGAATAATGCACTTTCAATCCACTTCCAATTCACTTTGCAGCTGGATTTTACTGTGCGGAATAGCAAAATCCACTTGCAAACAATTGTGAAAGTGGATTGAAAGTGCATTGTTCTGCATGCCTAAATCTCGTTTCCTGCAAACCCTGTGTGGTTGTCGCAAGTCAAGCTGTGACTTGATGGCCCTTTACGCATGTAGAGGTACAACATGAGGTAAAATAAAAGAGAGGTGGGTTGTTATATCAAGAACAGACAAACTGAAGAGGCTGTCCTGCATGGAACGCGCTTCCTTCACGATTCTCTTTGTTTCAAGGCCCTCTTACCAGTGCCCCAGCATGTTCTGTGAAACTCCCATGGTGCACCACGTCCGGCGCTTCGTCCATGGGCACGGCTGTGTACAGATTATACTGAAGGAACTGGACTCCCCAGTGCCCGGCTATCAGCACACGATCCTTACCTACTCCTGGTGTAGAATATGCAAGCAGGTAATTGTTGTCTCTTACCTGAGGAATCGGTTCTCCAAGCTTAATTAAATCAGCCAGCGTGGTGAAATGATTGAGAGTGGTGGATAATCTGGAAAACCGGGTTTGATTTCCCACTCCTCCACATGAGCGGCAGACTTTTCATTCATTCATTCATTCATTCATTCATTCATTCATTCATTCATTCAGTGCCCTTCCCTAAAAGGCCCAGGGTGGTTTCCAACAATTAATAAAACAATACATTACACAGAATAAATATTTTAAAGCAGTGGTGACCAACTCTGGCGCTTCAGATGTTCATGGACTACAATTCCCATCAGCCCCTGCTGGCATTCATGCATGCCTACCAGCAGAGGCTGATAAGAATTGTCGTCCATGAACATCTGATGCGCCAGAGTTGGACACCCCTGCTTTAAAGCCACCAGTATAAAATATCCTGTAAGCTAAAATGTATCCAAGGACCTCTTGTTAGTTCTCATGCTGTTTAATACCTGGGTCCCCTATTATTCAGTTGAGTAAAAACAGGACCCCAACAGAGAGAGGGAGAAAAACATTCAGCGGGACGGGGGGGGGGGGGGGGGGGGATGGGATCTCTTAGCTAATTCTCCTTCACTCTTTCAGTCATATGCCTCATGGAATAGCGCTGTTTTACAGGCCCTGTGGAACTGCGTAAATCCTGCAGGGCTCTGGTCTCCCTAGATGGAGCTTTCCACCAGGCAAGGGTCAGGGCTGAAAAAGCCCTGGTCCTGATTGAGGTCAGCCAGACCTCCCTTGTGCCAGGGTGAACTGGATTTGGTGAACTGGATTTGTTTTTGTGCTTCTCCATATGAAACCTGCTGACCTTCGGCCTGTCACAGTTCTCTCAGAAGTCTCTCAGCCCCACCTACCTCACAAGGCGTCTGTTGTGGGGAGAGGAAGTGGAAGGAGTTTGTAAGCTGCTGTGAGTCTCATTACAGGAGAGAAAAGCGGGGTATAAATCCAAACTCTTTTTCTTTTCATCATGAAATGGACCTGGAGTGTGGATAGTTACTAGCAGAGTGTAAGAAAGTAGCTGAATGCAGGCACCATTTTTGAATGAAATCAAATTTTGCCCAGGTGCCTGTCGATAACCCTGTCAGATAAACATACATCTGTGAAGGAGGCTCACTCAGCTAGAGATCAGCTCTGCAAGAGCCGGTGTAATGTACTGTCTTAGACCAAGCCACGGATTGGGAAGTTCCTAATTCAAATCTGCCCTCTGCCTAAGAAACCACCCTTTCTTAGTTCCGCATCAGCAAGAGGGAGGTGGTGATATTGTGTCTTTTGGGGCCGTTGTCAATTATGGCAAGCTAATGTATGTGAAATATTTTGATCACACACCCAAGCGCTGCAGCCACGCCAAGATGCTATTATTATTCCTTGCTGCCTTTGACCCAGTTAACAATGCTTAACTTCATCTTCTGCTATAAATAAAGTCAAGCGGGTGCATGCTTGAGATTCTTGCTACACCCAATAATTGTGGAAGCAATGGGTCCGGCTAAGGCAGTGATGGCAAACCTTTTCGAGTCCGAGTGCCCAAACTGCAACTCAAAGCCCACTTATATATAGCAAAGTGCCAACACGGCAATTTAACCTGAATGCGGGTTTCAGGTTGAAAAAAAAGATTTAGCTCTGAGGCATCGTTACTCAAGAATTAGCTTGGTGGTGATGCGGTGGCTGCTTTACAGGAGCAACTGTGCAACTCTTCCAGCAAGATTGAATCCACGACCCTAGGAGGAGTTTATGACAAAGCCCATTGCCAGCAACCGAGCTTACTCCCAGGTAAAGGATCATGCTTTAGTTCTTTGCATGAAAATCAGTGGGGTTTAACAGCACTTAACAGGGTTACCTACACTGCTTCCCCAAAACTAGGTCTTAGGTTTAATGCTTGCTAATGTCCAGGCCTAGCAGCCCAGGCCAGCCTAGATGTGTGTGTAGGGGGGGGGGGGGGGCATTGTTTGCATGCTCCACAGAGGAGCTCTGGTACTTTTCAGCACCCGTGCGGATTCGCCACCGCGGCTGGACCGTAGATTTTACGCCTGTTTCATTCAGTTTTAATTTCTCCAGGTTACGCCGGTCGTCCCGCTTTCCAATGACTCGTGGTCAATGTCATTTGCCAAATACCTCGAGCTCCGTTTCTACGGGCACCAGTATACCCGCAGAGCCAACGCTGAGCCCTGTGGCCACTCCATACACCACGACTATCACCAGTATTTTTCCTACAATCAGATGGTGGCCTCTTTCAGGTAAGGCTGGCGGTTCTTCGGAAGGGGTTTCCAGCCTCTCAGAGGGAGAGAATGGCATTCAGATCTAAATGACAGGGTAGGAATGTTTGACTGGGTTGGGTGTGTAGCTCAGTGGTCCCCTTTCCTGGTGCCTGCCAAATGTTTTTAGAAAGTGGGTGGGGATCAGATGGAAGTTTTGCCTAGCCAGTCTTTTGATTGGCTATTGGAGATTTGATCAGCTGTGCAGATTTTTTAAGAAGTACATTGGTTGCAGCTCTCATTGCGTCACAAGAATCTTTACTGTGTGACTGAAATTAAGCCCCAGCGGCCATTTTGTGGCTGACTCCACCTCCTACAGTAGCCATTTTGTGGCTGTGTCCATCACCCTATGTCAGAATTCCAAAGATGCCCACAGGCTCAGAAAGGTTGGAGAGCCCTGGTCTAGTTGTTAATGTAATGCTCAGTAGAAGGATTTTTCATGTTCGACAGGCCTCACGCCTGAACCAAAGTATTGCAAGAGACTGTGAAGAGGCCTACTTTCTTGGCAGCCTCCTGTAGTGATTTTTTTAAATGTCCTGGCTTGTCTTAATTGGCTCTGTTTTATTGTTGTAGTTGGAAGTCGCCTCAAGCAGATCTTTCTTTTCTTTTTAACTTTTTTGAAATTTTATCTTCTATTATTAACAGAAAAGTAAGCATACACATACGCATTATTAACTGAGAGTGGATCTTAACTTTAGTAACATTCTTTAATTAAAAGAGCCTCCAAAGTCTTACAAATAGTATTCTTCAAAATCTTTGGACATATGATTGTATCTGTAGTTTTAAACTATTATGCAGACATTTTAAAAAACTATTAATACCAATATTGATATTATTTTCTAAACTCATCATACTATAAATTTTACTATATAGTAATATTCTTCTTATTCAATATCCTTGTTTTTTAAACTTGCTTTTTTAACCTCTGTTTATCTCATCTCATCTCAATATAAAGGGACTTAACATGGATTTTAAAATTGTCAATAATTTATCCTTTTCTTTTATTATTCTTGTTTTCAGGAATAGTGTATAAAGTGCAAGTTCCAGTTCTCTTGAAATGCTTGAGCAAGTCTTTTTTCTAAACACATAATTAGAGCAAAGGAAAGCTTTAGCGCACAATCTCAGTTCGTATATTGTGTTTTGGGATGTTTTGCCATCTTAATTGTGTTAGGAAACATAGATTTTAAACTAGATTATTTTATAGTCAGTTTTATAGTAATTGTATTATAGATTGTTTTATGAATGGTTATAAATTTCCCTGAGCTTGAAAGGCGTGGGACGGTATAGAAATTTAATAAAACAAAATAAACCTCAGTTTACCCTGAATAGTGGCTTAGCATAGTGTCTGAATTGTGAGCTGTAATGTGAAATTTGATAGCTTTCAGTTTTGAAGATTAGTTTTTCCTCTTTTTTTTGTAGTTATTCACCTATACGGTTGCTTGAGGTATGCGTGCCACATCCCAAAATCTACATCAAACGTCGGGTTCCACTAAAAGTTACCATTCTTCAAGATCTGAAAGATTTTGCTCAAAAGTAAGTCTCTTTCCCCCTCACTCTTCCCGGTCCAGCACTTCTAACCTGAAGCTGTAACATGTATCAGAACACTTCAATTCACTGTATTTTGCGCTTTAAAACTGTAAAACAGTTTAACGTCTGAAAACCTCCCATTGCAGAGTGTCCCTTGTGTATGCAGCTGTTGACGAGCGCCTCACCTCTCTGAAAACGGATACCTTCAGCAAAACGAGGGAGGAGAAGATGGAGGATCTCTTCGCACAAAAGGAGGTAATATACCGGGTGAAATACAGGCAGCATCTAGCACCCGTAGGTAATGCAGCTTGAAGGGGTATTGCTCAATGGGACAGGTGTCCAGTTTACACAACACAGGTGGAAAATCTGTGCTGCAGCTTACATAATAATTAGGGGATGAGCTCTTGCAACTCAAGACTTGAACAAATTCAATCAACTTTTCTTTGTCGTCTTTTGGGGATCCCTAATTGTGTTGCTTATGCAACTCTTTGCTTAGAAACTGGGTTAAACTTTCTAGAAAAAAAAGCATGGCTTTTGTTAGGTCTCGAACCTTGAAGAAATAAACAGACTCTGTGTTGTTGATCAGTAGTGTTTATTAATAGGCACTGAAGCACTCAGCTTGACAAAGCCTGTTCTGGTGAACCTGGCTGTTGTTATCCCCTTTATCCCAATGTTAGTCCCATTTTCCCAAGAAATGTGAGAAGGAGTTAGTTTGAAGCTGAGACGTCCCAAGGTTGGCAACAGATAGAGATAGAGAGTCACCTGGCATCCTGTCCCCATGAGATAACGGAAACCCGGTTCTCACGTGACCAAAGTGTCAGGAGAAAGCCTAGTTATCTGCTCAGTGTGTGAAGCCATAAAGTAAAGATCAAGGAAAGAATTCCCCAGAATGGCAGTGGTAACATATATATGGCTGGTTACATATATCTTATTATTGTAAATGCTTTGGTCAAAGACCATAAATAAATTTTACTTACTTACATCTATCTTGTTGCAATTACATTGAGTTAGGAATGCATCTCAGTTACCTAGATACAATTCCTCTGACAGCTTTTAATGTTAAAATTTGGCTTCACCTGTTTTTCAGATCCAATTCTGCTAGTTTAGTCTGGCTCATGCTACCAGACCAATATCAATCTAAATGGTGCAGATAGGTTACTTACAAAATCAGTTCAGTAGGCATTCCTTTTGACTTCTGATGAATCTCAAGTCTTCAGGATGCTGAAACAAAGAATGTTGGATATAGCAAGGCAAATCCTGTGCTCAGGATCTGCTTTCTCCTGGAACTTGGCTTGACTCCATTTTATGGAGTTTTACCTGCCTGTTTTCCCCATGTTACATCTCCACAGTTAACAACAACAACAACGGCCTTTATTGGCATACAAAAGCAAAAAATTACAAACTGGTTGTGTATAATAAAGAAAAATTACAAGTGAGAAAAAAGCACAATTAGAAATTACTGATCTCAAGAATGAAATTTCCAACATTCTCACAAAAAAGCGCATCAGAACTATTCAGGAGATATGGAATTTTATGACATATATAGTATATTTCATCCATACCTTATCACATTTGGGGCATACAAAAAAGAATGGTCAAGTGTTTCGACAGTAACCAAATCACAAGAACAAACTCTTTTAGAACGTTCCACATTTTTGTATCCCCCATTCAAAAGGGCTGGCTCTCCTCCGGGTGGGGTTAATCAAGATGTGAAGGTATGCTGCCATAACTCCACGTTCACATGGAATTAATAATATGGTAGGGGAACAAGTTGTCTTGGCTGCAAGGATCGAGTTCTGCAAGTCAAGATCCAAGAGTCTGTTCTAGACTAACCTGCAGGCTTCCACTGTCATAAGCATGAGAAGTGATCCCAGAGGCAAGCCAATTGCTTTAATCTTGCTGAGAATCAGAGTATACCACTCTGGAATAAAGAGATCTGATAACAGATTGGGAATATAGCTATTTGAACCTGCTTGAAAGTGTATATGCAGCCAAAATTTTATGACCCTCATCCATGCCAAAGTTTTCAGAGTAGTTTGGCCCATCTCTGTGCACAGCACGGCGTAAGGCACACATCTAGGGAGCCCCATTAGTTTCCGAAGAAACTTGGAATGTAATATATTAAGTGATTTATTTATTGCTGAAATCCAGAAGGGGGAGCCATACAATAACAGGGAACCAATCCTAGCCTCAAAAACCTTCAGGGCAGAAGGAATGTATTGGTTACCCTGGCTACAGAAAAAGCGATATATTGCCATAATGTTAGTTTGTGCACATCTCCACAGTTGCGGTATGGTTAAATATCCTTTTGACGGCAACCCTCTGGGGCAGATCTATGAACGTTCCTTGTAATGAAAGATACCGCTCCTGCTCACTAGGACAACCTGAAACAGCAACATGGGTATTGTTGCATTGTGCTCTTTGTACACCCCAGTTTAACCATTGTTAATGAATGGCCAAAGAATTCCTGACAAGAAGTTAGTATCACATCTCTTAGCTGTTCAGCATCCTCTAATAATGGTGACAGTAGACAAGTGGTGTAGGAGGTTAAGAGCTCATGTATCTAATCTGGAGGAACCGGGTTTGATTCCCAGCTCTGCCGCCTGAGCTGTGGAGACTTATCTGGGGAATTCAGATTAGCCTGGGCACTCCCACACACGCCAGCTGGGTGACCTTGGGCTAGTCACAGCTTCTCGGAGCTCTCTCAGCCCCACCTACCTCACAGGGTGTTTGTTGTGAGGGGGGAAGGAGATTGTCAGCCCCTTTGAGTCTCCTGCAGGAGAGAAAGGGGGGATATAAATCCAAACTCTTCTTCTACTCTTCTCTTCTAATTGCTATGAGGACTTGGGAAGCTAAGCTAAGACTGGAATAGCCAACTCCAGTGAGTAGAGATGGCAGTGTATTCTGTTTGATAAATTATTTTGTGGACATCCTATGCCGATAAGGGTTGGTTGGTTGGTTGGTTGGTTGGTTGGTTGGTTGATTAGGGGAAACGGGACTCGAGGCATCTAATCTGTGCTTGGTAGCCACCTAGGAAGATGGCCAAGAAAGAGTATCCTGGGTAGAGGAGAGGAGAAGGCCCTTTGGTCTGCGGAGGGCTTTTTCAAAACTTTCTCCTGTTTCCTCTGCTAGATGGAGGAAGTTGAGTTCCGGAACTGGATCGAGAAAATCCAAGCGAGGATGCTCTCCGTGTCGCTGGACACGCCTCAGCAGCTGCAGTCGGTCTTTGAATCTCTCACCACAAAAAAACAGAACCTCTGTGAGATGCTGCAAGCGTGGAATAACAGGTGTGAGGGCGACAGCGCTCGCTTTTTTGGGGTTCTTGAGTCTGAATTGTTGTGGCGTTTGTGGCAGTTTCCCTCCAGTTCCAATATAATAGTTCTGGATGGATGGAAACGTCAGTGTTTGCCATGAATTGGTTTTTCTGGCAATGAGTTGTTTTTCTGCAGTTGGTCAATCATGGGCAACTGTAACGTCCTGGATTTCTTTGTAAACATTGGGCATTTCCTTATTCCCTGACATACTCCTGAGTTTCTTGGTCGATCTATAAGGATTGGAATGTGTTTGGGCACAATTATCCCTCATGTCTGCCAGTTTGTTTGTTTTCCCCCACAGAGGTGTTAAATAATCCGAACTGTCAAGGGAGGGTTCTGTCATTGTTGGTGATGTCAGAGTACACCCCCTTATTTTTTACACATACTTTACATCGATATCATGGCCACATTTTTTAAAAATGTTGGACACCCCTGTTGTAGACAGACCACTTGATGGAAACACGTCTTGAACCATTTGTGTGGCCGAATGAGTTCTGGGAGAAATATAGGTTTGGTCTGCTAGATGTGCTTCCTCCTTCACAGTTGGTCCCCTGAAAACGAAAGCTGCTTCTGATGTTGTTATGATTTATGGTCAAAAGATATATGGGAACAGTAATTTGTATCCTATCTGCAGGCTGCAGGAGCTCTTCCAACAAGAGAAAGGCAGGAAACGCCCCTCGGTGCCCCCTAGTCCCGGAAGATTGAGGCAAGGCGAAGAAAGCAAGGTAGTGAACCCTGTTGTTTGAAACGATGAACTTTAAAACTGCTGTTTACCTCCCTGTTGGAGATACAGAATGTTCCTGCGGGCATGGCCTGCGGGCATGGCCTGATAGGAATTGTAGTCCATGAACATCTGAAGAAGTCAGCTGACATCTTGACATCTCCTTCTTGGATGTTCTACATCATCCACAAACACACAATATTTCAATTTGCCATTCTATTTTAAGCATAGGAAGCCCTCAGAGTTCAGTGAGGCTTACTCCCGATTTAAACACGTGCAGCCCACGGCAACATGGGCACTAGAAATAAATATCTTCAAGTTGGTGGATCACTTGAATTAAACAGCCTATCGCAGTAGAAGGAAAACTGAACTTTGAGTGGTCAAAGCAACTTCTTGGTGCCTATGGAGGCGGAAGGGCACAAACCCCAATTGGAAGCTGCAGCAAGAACCAAGTGTCTTCCTTTTTTATTCCGCAGATCAGTTCAATGGATGCCTCACCCCGTAATATTTCTCCAGCCCTGCAGAATGGCGACAAAGGTAATTTTTGGATTTCCTTCACGAGCCCTGCCAAAAGGCAGAAACAACTAGTGGGTTTTTCCTACGATGGCCAGAGGCAAAAATTACTTGTCTTCTTCTTGCTAAGTTAAAGAATTCTTCCAACTGAAGAGAGGTGGACGTAGAGCATCTATAGAAGTTATAAATGTCTATATTGCACATACATAAAACATGATTTTTCATATTCGTACAGTTTCCGTGGAGTTTACTGTCTACATTTACATTTTTTTAAAATTACATCACTGTCTTTTCAATATGTCTTCATCTTTAGTAACATATTTATTATAAAACATATATTTGCCTAGCTCTTTCTTCTATTCTGGTTTAACTTCATTTTATTTTATTTTATATTTACAGCTGTGTAATTTTTTTTAACAGTTCCATTTTTTGTTTTATTCTCAAATCAATCTTTCATGTATAAAAGATTAAACCATTATTGCTTATTCAGTCAGTTTGCTCAACCATTCATTCAAGTCTGGATATTCATCTGTTGTCCATTTTGCTGCATGTATTCCTCTGGCCACTGTCAACGTGTACTTAAATAATTCATTGTATTTTGCAGGGAGTGTTACTTGGCTCAATATTCAACACTTAGCAGCATTTTTCAAATTTGAATTTTAAAATCTTTTGCATTTCATCATTTATATCTATCTGGCATTTTCTTGCTTTCTTAAATGTGTACCACGTATGATAGAAGGTTGCATCTCTGTTCTGAAATTTCCAACACTTCCCGGTATAATCCTTGTTTGCTCTATTTATATTTTTAGGGGTGGAAAAAATATTAAAACCGTCTTAAAACATGTCATACCAATTTTCTGTTTATATTTGACATTCTGTAAATTTGATTTCTTTGGTACAGGAGTGTCCAACTCTGGCACTTCAGATGTTCATGGACTACAATTCCCATCAGCCCCTGCAGGCATGGCCAATTGGCCATGCCAGCAGGGACTGATGGGAATTATAGTCCGTGAACATCTGAAATGCCAGAGTTGGACACCCCTGCTTTAGTACCAAGATTTTCCTAGTGGCTCATGTGTATGTTTTCTCCCATCTTGGAGTAATCTCTCGTGTGTATGTTCACTTAACAGAGGACCGTTTTCTGACAACCTTGTCAAGTCAGAGCTCCACCAGCTCTTCTCTCCTCCAGCTTCCCACCCCTCCTGAAGTTCTATCAGATCAGCTGACTGGAGGGACGTCATTTGCCAATGCGCTCGCTGAACCCGAGGCCACAAGCAACTCTGAAGGTATGTCCCAGTGCCGGCTAAATGAATTATGTTGATGACGGCCTGACTGATTTTGTTAATTTTTTTAATATTATATTTGATACCCAGCCCTTCCCAGCCAAAGCTGGGCTCAAGGCGACTTACAGACATGATTTAAAACAACAGTCTTAAAATCAGTTTCCACATAAACCCAACTAAAGAACTTTAAAACCCAATAAACATGAAAGATGTTGAAAAAACGGCTGCCCAACTGGACCTCTACATAGCCCCAAAACAGCCCCGTCCTATTAATGATCTAATTGTTAACCATCAGGATGAGGAAGGAGGGGGTTAGGGTACGGAGGCCAGCAAGATGGGGTGGACCCATGGTTGCCATGGCCCAAAGGCCCAGCAGAACATCTCCATCTTGCAGGCCCTGTGGAACTGTCTACTGTTCCCCAGGGCCCTGGTGTCAGCTGACCACCAGGCCGAAGCCAGAGCAGAAAAGCCAAGAATGTCCTTGGGGCCAGGGATCACCAGAAGATTACCACCAGAGGATTGAAATGCCCTCTGTAGGCAGTATGGGTAAGGTGACCAGATTTTCACCTTTTTAAAGAGGGATGCGCGCGTATGCGGCCGCAGGAGCGCACTGCCTTCTGGGGCGCTCCCCTGTTTCCTGCCCTGTCACAGGCGGGAACCGGGAGCGCCCCAGAAGGCAGTGCGGCAGCCTTCCAAAAATCGGGACATTGAAAAAACCCCGCGGGACGCGGGACAAATTGGTTAAAAGCGGGACTGTCCCGCCAAAAGCGGGACATCTGGTCACACTAAGTATGGGGAGATGCAGTCTCAAAGTTACAAAGGGTCCCAGACCCCTCAAGGCCTTAATTCTTTTTGCTGGAAGTGGTTTTTGTTAAGGGAAGAGCAAAAGACGAAAAGGCAAATTGGCGCAGAGGGGTCGTTAATTTGAATTCAGCTCTGAGACTCCTATGCCTTTTGCACAGATCTGTAAAATACCATTGTTTGTACAGTTCCCACAGCCATTTCCCCTGTGGCTATCTTGAAACTTGTCAAAACTATTTTATTCCAGAGAGCTTCTTTCGTTTCTTCCGGCCGTTGCTGCTTTTGATGTTCTGATATTGATCTTGGTTCGTTCTCATCTGCACCCCTGCTGCGTATTTAATTGTGCCTCTTATTTGCATTATGCTGCTGTTGTTTTGTTTTGCTCTTTAAAAAACCAGTTATGGGTGTGTTAGTTTAAATTTTGAAAAGCTACCTTCAGTGCTCATTCTTTATGAGTTCACTTTTGCGTGTAGCCTGCCTTTCAACCGTTGAAATGAGCATTGATGGAAAACCACAGTTCAGTGACTTACGGAGGTGCCGTTCTGTTTCAGATCCCTTTGACGGACACTTGCTGGGCTCCACAGACAGCCAGGTGAAAGAGAAATCGACCATGAAAGCGATCCTGGCAAATCTCTTACCTGGAAACAGCTACAATCCCATCCCATCCCCTTTGTGAGTGAAATCATGGTTAGGGCTGAGTAGAAAAACAGGACAGATGTTCCAGCAAAACACAATGTTTAGAATTTGTTGTCTGACAAGACTAAGAGTGATTATTCTGAGGGTGTGTGTGTGTGTGGTGTGTGTGTGTGTATGGTGATGGAGGGAAGGGTAGGGTAGGTTTTTGGATGCAGTTGGGTCAAATTCAGCCTCCGAGTTGTTAATTAAAATGAGCAGTGTTTGTTTTTTATATAGTCCCATCCAGAGGTGGGATCCAGCAGGTTCTCACAGGTTCCCTAGAGTAGGTTACTAATTATTTGTGTGTGCCAAGAGGGGGTTACTAATTGGTGATTTTGCCACATGATTTTTGCCTTTTCTTTTTTTATGCCCCTCCTCTCAGCAGTAGTGCGCAGAACTTGAAGCAGTCTAGCAGGAGGTGCACCGGCGTGCGTGGCAGCCTGCGTGCATTCGTTTCCCTCCCAAGGACCGGCGCAGCAGCTGCGTCCTTGCCACAGCCCCGCCCAGGAATGCCCCGCCCTCAAAATGCCCGGCCACACCCCCGTCGTGCCCCGCCCAGCCCCATTGGCGCTACACCACAGTTTGAATTCCACCACCATGGGAACCTGTTACTAAAATTTTTGGATCCCACCACTGGTCCCATCATCCTCTGAAACATAACTCTGTCAAGACAATCAATCATTTTTATTTAGGCCAGAATAAAACACGATCAGGACAATTTCTAATGGGACTAGTGTGCAGGTGACGCTGTCTGGTTTTTGCCTGGTGTGTCTAAAAAATCCCCTCCCCCTTATCCTGTCTAAATGAACAAGTCTTCAGTACTGATCAGTTGCTGCCTTCATTGTACGCTTTCTCGTGAACTCACAAGACCAATTGTGTGTGTAAATTTCCATCAAGTCACAGCTGAATTATAGCAACCCTCAAGAGTTTTCAAGGCAAGGGACAAACGGAGGTGGTTTGCTGTTTCCTGCCCCTTGCGTATCAATTCTGGATTTCCTTAGTGGCCTCCCCTTTTTTTATTATTTATTTTTTATAATTTTTAATTGTATCATTTGAATATTCCATTTTATATTAATACTCTTCTTCATTTTCAAACAATACATTTTCCCCCTTTTCCCCTCCCCCCTGTATTTTCTTCATAGTTTTATCAAACAAACAGCAGTAAGTTCATTCTTTGTAATCCCTTCTCCCATATCTCCTCATTGACTCCAGCTTCTTTCATCCAGTCCGCATATATTGACCATATCTTCAAAATTTCGTTCTGTTTATCTTGCCACAGTTTATTTTTTGTTATTATATTGTTATTATATTTTGTTATTATATTGAAAATGTCCAGTGTCACTTGTTCCCAGATATATATAAATTTCTGGATTGTCAATTTTTTCTTTTCTTTCCAGCCTAAAGCTATTGTGGCATGTGCTGCTTTGATCATTATTTTATACATATAGCTATATTTTAATCTACCCTTCTATCCTCCATTACACCCATGAACATTAAATCATTATTTATCCCAATATTAATCTTCACCAGTTTCTCGATATGTAACATTACGGTTGTCCAAATTTTGTTCACGTCTATACATTCCGTCCACATATGGCTATAATATGCCTCCTGGTCTCTGCAGTGCCAGCATTTAGGACTAAGTCCTTTAATCATTTATCTAGTTGTTTTGGTGTTCTATACCATTTCAATATCACTTTTCTTTCCAACTCCATATATTTCTCAATCTTTATATTTTTCCAACTGTCTATTAAATTTTCAGTTAGTGGCCTCCCCTGTGAATACTAACTCGGGCCCCTTCCACACATGCAGAATAATGCACTTTCAATCCACTTTCACAATTGTTTGAAAGTGGGTTTTGCTATTCCGCACAGCAAAATCCAGCTGCAAAGTGCATTGAAAGTGGATTGAAAGTGCATTATTCTGCATGTGCGGAAGGGGCCTCGGCTGACCCTCTTTAGCTTCTGAGATCTAATGAGATATCAGACTAGCTTGGTTGCCATCCACGTTAGGGCCGGGTTACAGATACTACAAATGATGCACATTTTAAAAAAATCATTAAAATCGACACCAGCGTTTAAAATCCTCTTGTGTTTCCAATGCAGCGAGCCGGACAAGCACTACTTGATGTATGAGCACGAGCGTGTTCCCATTGCAGTCTGCGAAAAGGAGCCCAGTTCCATCATTGCTTTTGCTCTCAGGTAAATGAGTTGATTCTGCCGCGCGATTAGCTTTCGTGTTTTGGAAGTGGAAATGCAAACCTCGCTGTGGCCTTCTGTATGCAATGCCGAATAGTAATCCAGATTCTCTTTTCTCCCCCTTGTGGTTCAGACCCTCGCCCTTTCTGCACACAGCAAATAAAACGTTTTGAGGCAGGAGATAAAATGTTTCCTCTGTGGAGACCCGCATGGTTTTTAGCTCAAAATGTTTTATTTCCTGCCTGAAAAAGTTTTATTTGCATGCTGTTCCCTGGCGATTCTCTCTTGACGTTGTTTTCGCTTGCTGTGTGAATTCTTTAAAACATTTCCCATGCCTCTCCACAGTCCCCGGATTTCCTCATCCGTGCCATTTTCTGAGCTTATGGAACCATCTTACACTGAATTTCCATCAGGTTTTTTTTAAATTAAGGGGTCTCACATCTATGTGGTTATGTAGGCGTGACCCCTGGAGAATTGCAACACGAGGCTTTGAAGCTTCCTAGCTATGAATCTTAGAAGTAAAAACAAAAACAAAAAAAACAGAACAACCAAAAAACGATGGCCAGGAAGTGTTTTCAAGAGGGTGAGTGCGGACAAAC